>NC_045957.1:140793591-141071943 GCF_010909765.2 Amblyraja radiata
ATGAATTTTCCTTTAAAATCAACAGCAGAAGAGGTTGGCTGTGAATTACAACTAATCTCGTTTGTCAATACAATCCTTGCAATTAATATGAGAATATTTGAGCAAAGTGACAGTATTAATCATGGAAAAAGATTTGTGCTTCAGCTTTGACATTGTTAAACAAAGGGCCCTCATGAAATACAGTTGTTTAGTAAGATGGGGTGTACTAATTGTGATAATCTATATAGAGTTTTCCTTCTAATGTAAAACTCTGAGGAATCTAAAGGGAGTGAACTATATCTCATGAAGAATAAATGAAATTGTTACAATTGATCCTGATAGAGAAACCTTTCATACTGTTCAAATATAGTTTGGTTTAGTTTATTGTCACGTGTTACGAGGTACAGTGCAAAACATTTTTGTTGCGTGCTATCCAGTCAGCGGAAAGACTATACATGATTACAATCAAGCAGCCTTCAGTGTACAGATACATGATATAGGGAATAATGAAAAGTGCTGGATGAAGTCCAGAAGAGTCTGATTCAAGATTATCCGAGTGTCTCCAATGAGGTAGATGTTAGTTCAGAACTTCTCTCTCGTTGGTGATTGTAAGGAATATATAAATAATTTGTCTGGGAATTAGAAATAGTTGATACTTAACATGCTCTTTTTTGAATGTCTGCGTCACTCTTTCTGTAAGGCATTGTAGCATCATGAGTAAATTTGTTCACATCTCTCAATAGCCAGCATGGTGGCGCAGCAGTAGAGTTGCTGCCTTTCAGTGGCAGAGACTCATAGAAACATAGAAATTAGGTGCAGGAGTAGGTCATTCGGCCCTTCAAGCCTGCACCGCCATTCAATATGATCATGGCTGATCATCCAACTTGGTATCCTGTACCTGCCTTCTCTCCATACCCCCCGATCCCTTTAGCCACCAGAGCCACATCTAACTCCCTCTTAAATATAGTCAATGAACTAGCCTCAACTACCTTCTGTGGCAGAGAATTCCAGAGATTCACCACGCTCTGTGTGAAAAATGCTTTTCTCATCTCGGTCCTAACAGACTTCCCCCTTATCCTTAAACTGTGACCCCATGTTCTGGACTTCCCCAACATCGGGAACAATCTTCCTGCATCTAGCCTGTCCAACCCCTTAAGAATTTTGTAAGTTTCTATAAGATCCCCCCTCAATCTTCTAAATTCTAGCAAGTACAAGCCGAGTCTATCCAGTCTTTCTTCATATGAAAGTCCTGACATCCCAGGAATCAGTCTGGTGAACCTTCTCTGTACTCCCTCCATGGCAAGAATGTATTTCCTCAGATTAGGAGACCAAAACTGTACACAATACTCCAGGTGTGGTCTCACCAAGACCCTGTACAACTGCAGTAGAACCTCCCAGCTCCTATACTCAAATCCTTTTGCTATGAATGCTAACATGCCATTCGCTTTCTTCACTGCCTGCTGCACCTGCATGCCTACTTTCAATGACTGGTGTACCATGACCCCTTTTCTCCCCTTTTCCTAATCGGCCACCGTTCAGATAATCGGCCACCATTCAGACTCGCGTGCGATCCTGGCAATGGGTGCTTGTCTGTACAGAGTTTGTACATTCTACCTGTGACCTGCGCGTTTTTTCTCAGGGATCTCCGGTTTAATCCCACACTCCAAAGTTGTACAGGTTTGTTGGTTAATGGGCTTACTATAATTGTAAAGTGTCTGTAGTGTGTGGAGAACCAGCATTAGTGTGTGGGGATCGCAGGTCAGTGCGAACCTGGTTGGCCGAAGGGCCTGTTTCTGTGCTGTATCTCTAAACTAAACTAAACAAGTGATGGTAGTGCTTTAGGGACATTTCCAGATTTTGACATCACTGTTGGAAAAAAAAAAAACTTTCTTTACATCAATCATAGCAAAGCCAATGTTTTTCAGTCTGAGAGATATTGCTTGAGTCCATAGATTATTTTAATAATTTGCATTATTACATTAAATTTGCTTGTAAAATTAAATTAATCAAAAGCTCGCTCTGAGTTCACATAATTAAATGGTCTTTCTGCTGTGATGAAGCTGAGTTTTTCTAATTTAATTGAATTAAAAAACCTAAATTAATACAAAAATAACCTTTAGTTCAACTGATAGTTGGCAATGCAATTGTCAACATGACCTTAGAATGATACAATAAAAGGCTATTTATCTGAACATTTCTGTGCCAACTTTTTTGAAAGAGCAATCTAGTTACCTTCACTGCCTGCTCATTCTGTCATGGTTTAGTTTAGTTTAGAGATACAGTTCGGAAACAGGCCCTTCGGCCCAGCGATCCCAGCACATTAACACTATCCTACACATACTAGGGACAATTTACACTTATATCAAGTATACAAACCCAATTAACCTACAAACCTGTACGTCATTGAAGTGTGGGTGGAACCTGAAGATCTCCCATGAGGTAATGGTGAGAATTTACAAACTCCGTACAGGTAGCGCCCATAGTCGGGATCAAACCCGCGTCTCTGGCGCTGCAAGAGCTGTAAGCTAGCGACTCTACCGCTGCGCCACCAAGCCGACCTTGATTTGTTTGCTGGTCTTGAATTGTTTCTTATTTCAAGTCAATTCTCTTTTTTACAAATATTATTCAATAAGCTTTTGCTGCACTTTAAAGACATGCATTTCAGAAGATAACTTGCAGCAAATAGGAATGGACTGAAGAGCGCTTGATCTATGGACCTGATGAGCTCTAGCCTGAAGACTGCTACATCCATGGCCCCACTCACCTTTTGCAGCTGTGTCCGTGGTCTAGTGACTTTGTGTAATGGCCTCTAACCACAAGAGGCAACGGGTGGAAGGTGAGGCAAGAGACTAAATAAGGTCCTAACTTGGTCTGCCCTGCTGATCTGTTGACTGCCCCTTTGATCAGAAAGGTTATTGAATTGTTTCTAGATATCTCTGATGGCCAGAGACATACAACATTTTTGGAGACACAAGGAACCGCAGTTGTTAATTAGATTAGTTTATTGTCATGTGTCAGTGAAAAGCATTTGTTGCGTGCTATCCAGTCAGCGGAAAGACAATACATGATTACAATCGAGCCATTTACAGTGTTTCGATACAGAGAAACATAGAAACATAGAAAATAGGTGCAGGAGGAGGCCATTCGGCCCTTCGAGCCAGCACCGCCATTCATTGTGATCATGGCTGATCGTCCACTATCAATAACCCGTGCCTGCCTTCTCCCCATATCCCTTGACTCCACTAACCCTCTCTTAAATCCATCCAGTGATTGGGAATAATGAAAAGGGAATAATGTTTAGAGCAAGATATAGCCAACAAAGTCAGATCAAGGATAGTCCAAGGTCACCAATGAGGTAGATAGTAGTTCAGGACTGCTCTCCGGATGATTCAGTCTGGCCAACAGCTGGAAAGAAACTGTCCCTGAATCTGAAGGTGTGCGTTTTGCCAAGGACAATTTATATACCTTTGGCCTGATGGGAGAGGGGAGAAGAGGGAGTGCCCAGGGTGCGACTCGTCCTTGATTATGCTGCTGGCCTTTCCAAGGCAATGTGTAGTATAAATGGAGTCAATAACTTATAACACCAGACACAAATTGCTGGAGTAACTCAGCAGGTCAGGCAGCATCTCTGAAGAACATGGATAGGTGAAAAGAATGTATTCCCTCCTCCCAATTCCTCCGTCTAACCACATCTGCGCCCAGGATGAGATGTTCCACATCAGGTCATCGGAGATGTCCTCATTCTTTAGGGAACAGGGGTTCCCCTCTTCCGTTATAGATGAAAGACGAGGGTCTCTTCAATATCCCGCAGGTCCACTCTTGCTCCACGTCCCCCCATTCATAACAAAGACAGTGTCCCCCTTGTCCTCACCTTCCACCCCATCAGCCGTCGCATACAGCTCATAATCCTCGGATATTTTTGCCACCTCCAATGGGATCCCACTACTAACCTCATCTTCCCATCTCCACCGTTTTCTGCTTTCTGCAGAGACCGTTCCCTCCGCAACTCCCCGGTCACCTCTTCCCTTCCCACCAAAATCACCCCCTCCCCAGGTACTTTCGCCTGCAACTGCAGGAGATGCAACACCTGCCCCTTTACCTCCCCATCGACTCCATCCAAGGACCCTGACAGTCTTTTCAGGTGAGGCAGAGGTTCACTTGCACCTCCTCCAACCTCATCTACTGTATCCGCTGTTCCAGGCTCGGCGATCATTTCGCTGAACACTCCGCTCGGTCCGCCTAAACCTACCTGATTTCCCAGTTGCTCAACACTTTATCTCCCTCTCCGATTCCCACACTGACCTTTCTGTCCAGGACCTCCTCCATTGTCAGAATGAGGCCCAACGCAAATTGGAGGAACAGCATTTCATATTTCGCTTGGGTAGCTTACACCCCAGCGGTATAAACATTGACTTCTCTAACTTCAAGTAGCCCTCTAACTTCAAGCTTTCCCTCTCTCTCCATTCCCTCCCCCTTCCCAGTTCTCCTACTAGTCTTACTGTCCCCAACTACATTTTATCTCTATACCCCCCATTCCCCTGACATCAGTCTGAAGAAGGGTATCAACGCGAAACTTCACCCATTCCTTCTCTCCAGAGATGCTGCCTGTTCCGTTGAGTTACTCCAGCATTTGTGTCTACCATGGATAGGTGACATTTCGGGTCAGGAACCTTCTTCAGACTGATTATGAAGTGGGGAGTTGGGGAGGTGGGGGAAAGAAAGCATCTGAAGAAAAGTCTCAACACAAAACTGCACCTATCCTTGTTCCTCAGAGTTGCTGCTAGACCTGTGGAGTTACTCCAGAAAATTGTGTCTTTTTTTCCCCCGAGATAATTAAATAGTTTCAAACATCAAAATATTTTAATAAAATAAACATTAAAATTTAAGTTATAAACACATATTTATCTCACCTAAATTAATTGATGAAGGCAACGTATGCCAACAGGATCAACAAGCTCATCAGGAAGGCTGGAGCTATCCTGGAAGTGGAATTGGATTCACAGGAGACAGTCTTGGAGGGGAGATGCTCCTCAAACTGCGGAGTATCTTTGACAATATAGTTCACCCCCTCCATGACACACTGGTCAAGCTGAGGAGCATCTTCAGCAACAGACTGGTTCCACCAAGATGCAGCAAAGAATGCCACAAGAGATCCTTTTCCCCTGTGGCTTTCAAACTGAACAACTCCTCCCCCTTCTGTCGTGGGGTAGATTGACTCCCCTTTCCCCCCCTCCCCTTCCCCAATCTTTACACGTCCCTAATCCTGGACTGTCCACTCGTCACTTTAATTTCATGATTATGTATCTTATTGTGATTTATAACTGTTCGCCTACAGTGTGGAAACAGGCCCTTCGGCCCAACTCGCCCACACCAGCTAATATGTCCCAGCTACACTAGTCCCACCAGCCAGCATTTGGTCCATATCAATCCAAACCTGTCCTATCCATGCACCTGTCTTACTGTTTCTTAAACGTTGGGATATTTCCTGCCACAACTACCTCCTCTGGCAGCTTGTTCCATACATCCACCACTCTTTGATAAATAAAGTTCTATCAGAATGCATCGTATCATAATAGTAATGAACAAAACACAATGGCGGTTCTCCTGTTCATCCTTTGCAAAAGCCTAGTTCAAATTAAAAAGGCTACATTAATACTCTGGTCATGGCTGACATAAACCTGAGAGGCTGATAACTGGTGCATCCTCAACAGATTGAGACAATCTGACCTTCAGGGCACTGGCTCAAGCACTGCATTTCGAAGTCAGGAATGTACTGACACTTTCTGGTGGCTATACACAGAACCAATAACTAACCGTCTGCAAGATAAACCAATTATTTTCCTCTGGTTCTTTTTTTTATTATCTTGTGTTTCTATTTTATTTTATTCCTCAGAGTTAATGAAAGAAAACAAACAAGTAGAGATAACAGGAGAGCTTCATCGGATTTAATGGCATTATCCTCAAATAAATACAATGTTATATTTTAGTTTGCAGTGAAACCACTATAAAATACTTCAACCATCTCCAGGGTTGATTTGCTGTTGAATTTGCTGGCAATTGTGATTACAACACACACTTGGACAGAGCCACAGATATTTACATTTACAGTAAATGTTGAAAAGACAATGTCTAGAGGAAGAAAATATCTTCCAAAATGTAATAGTTGGCACAAAAAATGTTTATCTGTATTAGATGCCTATCTGGTATGAGTTTAGATTTGAAGTAAACCGGAATGACGATAAGTCTATGATAAATTTACCACTATTAAGGGCAAGAGACCTTGCATTCAACAAGTCTCTTTAGTTTAGTTTAGTTTAGTTTAGAGATACAGCGTGGAAACAGGCCCTTCGACGCACCAGCGATTCCCATACACAATACAATAACAATACATTACAAATTTATTGTCATTTGAACCTCAAAAGAAGTTCAAACAAAATTTGGTTTCTGCTGTCATACAATAAGAAAAGAACCAAGACCCACACCAACACAATTTACACAAACATCCATCACAGTGAATCCCCTTCTCACTGTGCTGGAAGGCAAAGTCTTGTCTCTCCCCTGTGTTCCATTTCTTCTCCCGATGTTAAAGCCTTCGGCGGGCGATGGCAAGTCCCGCGGCCATTAAGGCCGCAGCGGGCGATGTAAGGCTCCGCTCCAGGTCATCTTCAACCCCGCAACTCGAGCAGGAGAAGATGCCGTTGCGGGAGCTCCAAAAAGCGGTCTCCCACCAGGGACCCGCGAGCTCCCGATGTCACCGTGGAGCTGGAGCCTCCGAGCTCCGGAGTCGGGCTGCAGCAGCGCGCCACCACAGCTCTCGGCACTCCGAAGCCGGCCAGCTCCACGATGGTAAGTCAGCAGCTCCGCCAGCTCCCTCAGGTCGTTCCGGTTGGAGCCCGCTCCACGGTGCTAGGCCCCAACGACAACAGGGACCCGACAGAGAAAAGGTCGGGTCACCCGTACAGGGAAGAGATTTAAAAGTTTCCCCCACCACCCCCTCCCCCCACATATACACAGCTAAGAACAATATAAAAACCACAACAAAACTTTACATTCAACGGGACAAAAAATAAAAAAAAGACAGACGGACTGCAGCCGCTGCAATGTCGGTCACGCCACCTAGATTCCTCTACACTAACACTAACCACTAACAAATCAAGGACAAATTAAAAGTGTGTTACCAAAGTTAATTAACCTACAAACCTGTATGTCTGTGGAGTGTGCGGGGAAACCGAAGCACCAGGGGGAAGCCTTCGAGTTCACAGGGACAATGTGCAACTCCATACAGACAGCACCCGTAGCCAGGATCAAACCTGGATATCTGGCACTGTAAGGCAGCAACTCTACAGCTGTGCCGCAATACCGCCCCTTTACTCTTATTCATTCATAGGATTTAAAAAAATAATAATTCTAAACACTAAACACTAAAATTGGTAGTATTGCAGATAGCAAAGATGATTATCAAAAATTACAGATGGATCTTGATCAGTTGGGCAAGTGGGCTGAGGAATGGTTAATGCAGTTTAAGATCATAGTACAGCACAGGAATGGCCCTTTGGTCCACAGTGTTTGTGCCTAACATGATGCTTAGTTAAACAGATCTCTTTTGCCTGTACATTTATTCAACCTGATTTGCTCATTTCAATGCACAATCTGTGTATTCCTCCAAATTCCCCTGTTCTTAAAGCAAATTTTTTTTTTACGTCATCAAAGGTTTCTATCAGTTTAATTATATATGGCTCGCTTGAACAATATTTATAATTTTCCAGTTCCCTGATTGAATTCGTGAATTTGCACTTGTTTGTATGTTACACGAGCCATCTGAAATACTTGCTTGAAGTGCATCTAGAATTTATCAATTTTTAGCACACTCAGAAATGTAATTAATTACACCTTGCTTCACTGAGAGTCCAACTGCATCTTATTCCTCAGTGAAGTACAATATTCAATTAATATCTCAGCCATGATTTCTACCTCCATGAGTACATTTTTTAAATTGTTGTTATCTGCCCAGTTCTATCTTTCGTTTCACAATTCACTTTCAGTTTACATGCCTGTAGAGGCCTTTGGACTTCCATTTATATCTGCTGTTTCTCTTTTCCATCACTTCCTTTGCTTTTTGTAGCAAGGAACTGCAGATGCTGGTTTATACCGTAGACACAAAAACCTGGTGTAATTCAAAGGGTCAGGCAGCCTCTCTGGAGATAAGGTATAGGTGACGTTTCAGGTTGAGATCCCTCTTCATACGGTGAGTCAGGGCAGAAGGAACCGAGAGATATGAAAAGGTACATAGAACAAATTAATGAATGATATGCGAAAAGACAAATCAAAGCCAGCAACAATGATCAAGGAACGATGGAGCCCACAATGGTCCATTGTTGGCTGTGGGGAAGGTGATAACGTGTAATACAAATATTGAAACCCAGCAGGACGACAGTGAAACTAGTTTGACGACCCTAGTGGGGGAGAGATGGAGAGGGAGGGAATGCAAGGGTTATTTAAGGTTAGAGAAATCAATATTGATACCAGAGGAAGACAAAAGTGCTGGAGAAACTCAGCGGGTATAGCAGCATCTATGGAGCAAAGGAAATAGGCAACGTTTCGGGACGAAACCCTTCGGGTTTAGGCCCGAAACGTTGCCTATTTCCTTTATTCCATAGATGCTGCTGCACCCGCTGAGTTTCTCCAGCACTTTTGTATACCTTCGATTTTCCAGCATCTGCAGTTCCTTCTTAAACTCAATATTGATACCGCTGGGTTGTAAGCTGCCCAAGCGAAGCCAAGCTGCCTTTACATTTCAAGTTTAATTTTTTAATTTTCCCCTCTCTATTACCGAATATCTGCATTGTTTTCCCACATGCTGAGAGCCTAACATTGATCACTTGTTTTCTTTGTCCCGCTACATTTTGACCTCTACCTTTTTTGGCAATCTATTCAGCAGTAGCTTTAAATTCCCAATGCTTCTCATTGATGGCTGTGTATCTAAACTGCATCCAAGACATTTCCTGTTGTTCAATGGTGGTTTGTTTACCAAAATTTGACTCCAGTTAAACTTGGCAGATATGCTTGTTGTACAGGTTCTTAGTGAGACCACACCTGGAGTATTGTGTACAGTTTTGGTCTCCAAATCTGAGGAAAGACATTCTTGCCATAGAGGGAGTACAGAGAAGGTTCACCAGATTGATTCCTGGGATGTCAGCACTTTCACATGAAGAAAGACTGGATAGACTCGGCTTGTACTCGCTAGAATTTAGAAGATTGAGGGGGGATCTTATAGAAACTTACAAAATTCTTAAGGGTTTGGACAGGCTAGATGCAGGAAGATTGTTCCCGATGTTGGGGAAGTCCAGGACAAGAGCTCACAGTTTAAGGATAAAGGGGAAATCCTTTAGGACCGAGATGAGAAAAACATTTTTCACACAGAGAGTGGTGAATCTCTGGAACTCTCTGCCACAGAAGGTAGTTGAGGCCAGTTCATTGGCTATATTTAAGAGGGAGTTAGACGTGGCCCTTGTGGCTAAAGGGATCAGGGGGTATGGAGAGAAGGCAGATACAGGATACTGAGTTGGATGATCAGCCATGATCATATTGAATGGCGGTGCAGGCTCGAAGGGCCGAATGGCCTACTCCTGCACCTATTTTCTATATTTCTATGTTTCTATGATATTTTCCAATTGAAAATCCCCCTCCTCCATTTAACTACTTTTTCACATTAGAACTTCCTACGTCTTTTATTCCTAAATCTTGTGGTTTTACAACCACAATTGCTTCACTGAGATTCAATTATCGACTTGCTTTGGATTGTCATTGATGCACTTCTAATTCTCATTTGGCAGCTGAGACCAAAAGCCTCTTTGATTCCTTTCTTTTGTTTGGCGGCTTCAGCTCAAAGAGTTACAGTTACAAAGTTTATTCCTATGATCTTCACATGAACTAGTTGATGATGGAGGATGATTCAGAGATTGACTTTGATCGTTTACAGTTATTTAAAGCTGATCAAAAATCCTTGCACTAGATGGGCTGAGAGCTCCAATAATATTCTCCCCCTTCCACCCATCATCCCTTTCGAATATATTCCTACCATACAACCATTAAAACACAGACATCTACTACATAAAATAATAAATATCCATAATTTAAAGAAACAGGTGAAGCTTTAAATTGCTCTTCTACAGTAGTCAAATTACAGCCATTAACTGACACAAGGAATAATCCTGTCATTGGCACAATGGGGAGGAAGGAACTGCAGATGTTGGTTATGTTGGAAGATAGACACAAAAAGCTGGTGCAACTCAGCGGGTCAGGCAGCATCTCTGGCCAAAAGGAATAGATGACTTTTCGGGTTGACACCCATCTCCAGTCTGAAGAAGGTTCTTGACTCAAAATGTCACCTATTCCTTTTCTCCAGAGATGTTGTCTAACCCGCTGAGTTACTCCTGCTTTTTGTGTCTGCTCATTGTCTTTTTATTGTCATACATGCACTGCACAGTAAAATTCTTTTTTGCATAGTTCACTCATGCACAAGACAATTTGGTGGCTGCTTGATGGCAGATATGGAGAGATCCCTGGATGCATTCAAAGGAGAGTTGGATAGAGCTCTTAGGGCTAGTGAAATCAAGGGGTACAGGGAGAAGGCAGGATTAGGGAACTGATTATGGAAGATCAACCATGATTCCATTGAATGGTGGTGCTGGCTTGAAGGGCCGAATGGCCTGCTCCTGCACCTATTGTCCATGTATCTATGTATCTAGGCGGAGGCCCCAAATATCTAATTGAGTTTTGATAGTAACACAATGCCTGCTGGAATCCATAATGTTATGTATATATTTTGTTGGGTCTTCAATTAGTTAATTTTGACATTTGTTACATTTAAGTTACAACATTCTGATCAAGAGTCAAGTCAAGAGTGTTTTATTGGCATATGTCCCAAAACTTACTTGCAGAAGCACAATGGATCTTTAAACATAGTTCTCAGTAAATACCTTATTAAACAATTAAAAAGTTCTATATACAATAATAGTACAAAGACAAAAACAATGCCCCCATGTCTATGAAGTTTGGAACCTATTTCGAGGTTGTACACTTAAATAGCCTGATGGTAGTATGGAAGAACTTCCTGTACCTAGACGTTATGGTTTTCAGACTCCCGTACCTTCTTCCTAACGGCAGGAGTGAAATGAATGAATGAATAAGTTTATTGGCCAAGTATTCACATACAAGGTATTTGACGGTGCTCTGCTCGCTAGTGACAACATATTTACAGTGACAATTAGGAATGACACATAAAACATTAAACATTAATAATAAAACATTATTGATTAAACATGTGAATTAAATTAAATACCAGATCAAAAAGGAGGTTACAGATTTTTGGTTATTGAGTGGAGCTACTACTCATGGAAAAAAACTGTTTTTATGTCTGGCTGTGGCAGCTTTGACAATCCGGAGTCGCCTTCCAGAGGGAAGTGATTCAAAGAGTTTGTGGCCAGGGTGAGAGGGGTCAGAGATGATCTTACCCGCATACTTCCTGGCCCTTGCAGTGCACAGTTCATCAATGGAGGGAAGGTTGCAGCCAATAACCTTCTCAGCAGATTGGTCGATTCGCTGCAGCCTCCGGATGTGTGGTCAGGATGGTGTGGGAGTCTGATGATGCTGGGCAGTGTTCACCACTTTTTGCAGTCTTCATTGTTCCTGGGTGTTTGATTTGCTGTGATGCAACCAGTCAATATGCTCCCTACCATACTCCTGTCGAAGTTCAAGAATGTTTTCGTTGACATACCGAATCTCCTCAAACGTCTAAGAAAGTAGAGATGTTGATGGGCTCGGTGTTGCATCGTCAGTAGGGCCAGACCTTTGCTGCACAATAAAGTCATAACTGTGAATAGGATTTCAAATGTTGAACTATGCTGGCATGAATTATGACGTGTGATTTTCAGTAAATTATTTTACACTGACATCATATGTCAGAACAAGCTGTGATCTCTGATGCGGCAAGATTGCACAGCAGTAGAGTTTAGCCTTACAGTGCCAGAGACCCGGGTTCGATACTGACTAGTGGTCTGTCTGTATGGGGATGGTATGTTCTCACTGTGACCGCATGGGTTTTCTCCAGGTGATCTGGTTTCCTCCCACAATCCAAAAACGTACAGGTTTATAAGTTAACTGGCTTGGGTAAAAGTTGCCAATTGTTCCTGCTGTGTAGGATATTTCATTTACGGGATCACTGGTCAGCATGTACTCGGTGGGCTGAAGGGCCTGTTTCTGCACTGTATCTCTAAACTCAACTAAAACTAAAAAATCTTCTGATAGGAATGAAACAAAGTTGACAGCAGCCATGCTTACTTATAAGAAAATGTGGTTGATGTAAATATCTTTCCATAAATCATTATTTCTGAATCATGAACAACTGTATTCATTTCCTGCAAGCCATGGATAGATTGTCCTTTGTATGAAGAGTGAAAAGCAAATTGTTTATTAGAGTTAGACAAAAGCATTCGGAAATGTCTCTGTACTGTTAACAGTAGAATGGTTATTGCTGCTATTTTGTCACCTTTTATTCTTTGTATTTGTCAATCTATTGTGCCACTAACCTTGTCCCAAGCTTTTATTATTTAATGCTGAGGGAAGGATTGCTCTGCGCACAGCATATAAACATATCAAAATCCATTTTTTTGTGGATTAGTTTAGTTTAGAGATACAGCGTGGAAACAGGCTCCTCAGCCCACTGAGTCCACGCTGACCAACAATCACCCGTACACTAGTTCTATCTTACACGATAGGGACAATTTACTGAAGCCTGTAAACCTACAAACCTTTGCGTCTTTGGAGTGTGGGAGGAGACCGGAGCTCCCAGAGAAAACCCATGAAGTCACAGGGAAAACGTACAAACTTCGTACAGACAGCACCCATAGTCAGGATCGAACCTATGTCTCTGGTGCCATAAGGCCACAACTCTGCGCCACTGTGCCATCTTCTGACTTTTGATTTGCGATGTTCTTCTGTACAGGATACCTAGGAAATATTTTATTCTGGTGCTTTAAATTGTCACGTTAAAAAATGCTTTTTTAAAAACATTTATTTTAGTTTAATTTATTGTCACATGTATATAGGTATTGGATTGTAAATGTACCACCCCACTGTAGTTCGGCCCCTCAAGGTTCGGGGACCTATAAAAGGCAGCCCCCATGAGGTCCGTGGTCGATCTTCTGGAAGAGTGCTTGGGACTGCATGACGTTTTGCAGTGTTTCTGCTTGCACAAGGCTAGAAGGGTTTGGCCAAGCAGATACAAGGACTGAACCTGCAGTGGTTTATGTATCGTATAGGGTGATTTGTAGTGCTTTCTAAAAATAAAGTTTAGTTGTTCCAGTGCATGAATCAGTGGTTTATTGACTGACCGGAGCAGACAGGAGATTCGATGGCGGCAGACGAGACGCGAGGGTGGTCTGTTGCCTCCCTGGTGCCAGGGTTCAGGATGTCGCGAGCCGAATTCAGAACATCCTCGAGAGAGAAGGTGAACTGCCGGCAGGAGTTGTGCACGTAGGCACAAACGACATCGGGAAGAAGAGGAAGGAGGTTCTCCAACATGAGTTCAGAGAGTTGGGAAGAAGACTGAAAGGCAGGATTTCTAGGGTGGTTATAACCATATAACCATATAACCATATAACAATTACAGCACGGAAACAGGCCATCTCGACCCTTCTAGTCCATGCCGAACACATATTCTCCCCTAGTCCCATATACCTGCGCTCAGACCATAACCCTCCATTCCTTTCCCATCCACATAACTATCCAATTTATTTTTAAATGATAAAAACGAACCTGCCTCCACCACCTTCACTGGAAGCTCATTCCACACAGCTACCACTCTCTGAGTAAAGAAGTTCCCCCTCATGTTACCCCTAAACTTCAGTCACTTAATTCTCAAGTCATGTCCCCTTGTTTGAATCTTCCCTACTCTCAGTGGGAAAAGCTTTTCCACGTCAACTCTGTCTATCCCTCTCATCATTTTAAAAACCTCTATCAAGTCCCCCCTTAACCTTCTGCGCTCCAAAGAATAAAGCCCTAACTTGTTCAACCTATCTCTGTAACTTAGTTGCTGAAACCCAGGCAACATTCTAGTAAATCTCCTCTGTACTCTCTCTACAGTAGGGGTACCTGTTATCTCTGGATTGTTTCCAGTACCTCGTGCTAATGAGGACAGGAACAGGGAGATATGGGATCTGAATGTGTGGCTGAGGGGCTGGAGCAGGGAGCAAGGATTTAGATTTATAGACCACTGGGATCTCTTCAAGGGTAGGGGTGACCTGTACAAAAGGGACGGGTTACACCTTAACTGGAGGGGGGCCGACATTCTGGCAGGCAGGTTTGCTAGGGCTGCACGTGTGTGTTTAAACTAAATAGTGGGGGGGGGGGGGAGGGATTAGAAACATAGAAACATAGAAATTAGGTGCAGGAGTAGGCCATTCGGCCCTTCGAGCCTGCACCGCCATTCAATATGATCATGGCTGATCATCCAACTCAGTATCCCATACCTGCCTTCTCTCCATACCCTCTGATCCCCCTAGCCACAAGGGCCACATCTAACTCCCTCTTAAATATAGCCAATGAACTGGCCTCGACTACCCTCTGTGGCAGAGAGTTCCAGAGATTCACCACTCTCTGTGTGAAAAAAGTTCTTCTCATCTCGGTTTTAAAGGATTTCCCCCTTATCCTTAAGCTGTGACCCCTTGTCCTGGACTTCCCCAACATCGGGAGCAATCTTCCTGCATCTAGCCTGTCCAACCCCTTAAGAATTTTATAAGTTTCCATAAGATCTCCTCTCAATCTCCTAAATTCTAGAGAGTATAAACCAAGTCTATCCAGTCTTTCTTCATATGACAGTCCTGACATCCCAGGAATCAGTCTGGTGAACCTTCTCTGCACTCCCTCTATGGCAATAATGTCCTTCCTCAGATTTGGAGACCAAAACTGTACGCAATACTCCAGGTGTGGTCTCACCAAGACCCTGTACAACTGCAGTAGAACCTCCCTGCTCCTATTCTCAAATCCCTTTGCTATGAAAGCTAACATACCATTCGCTTTCTTCACTGCCTGCTGCACCTGCATGCCTACTTTCAATGACTGGTGTACCATGACACCCAGGTCTCGCTGCATCTCCCCTTTTCCTAGTCGGCCACCATTTAGATAATAGTCTGCTTTCCTGTTTTTGCCACCAAAATGGATAACCTCACATGTATCCACATTATACTGCATCTGCCAAACATTTGCCCACTCACCCAGCCTATCCAAGTCACCTTGCAGTCTCCTAGCATCCTCCTCACAGCTAACACTGCCCCCCAGCTTAGTGTCATCCGCAAACTTGGAGATATTGCCTTCAATACCCTCATCCAGATCATTAATATATGTTGTAAATAGCTGGGGTCCCAGCACTGAGCCTTGCGGTACCCCACTAGTCACTGCCTGCCATTGTGAAAAGGACCTGTTTACACCTACTCTTTGCTTCCTGTTTGCCAGGCAGTTCTCTATCCACATCAATACTGAACCCTCAATGCCGTGTGCTTTGTTTGTATACTAATCTCTTATGTGGGACCTTGTCGAAAGCCTTCTGGAAGTCCAGATACACCACATCCACTGGTTTTCCCCTATCCACGCTACTAGTTACATCCTCGAAAAATTCTATAAGATTCGTCAGACATGATTTACCTTTTGTAAATCCATGCTGACTTTGTCCAATGATTTCACCACATTCCAAATGTGCTGCTATCCCATCTTTAATAACTGACTCTAGCAGTTTCCCCACTACCGATGTTAGACTAAATGGTCAGTAATTCCCCGTTTTCTCTCTCCCTCCCTTCTTAAAAGTGGGGTTACGTTTGCTACCCGCCAATCCTCAGGAACTACTCCAGAATCTAAAGAGTTTTGAAAGGTTGACACATTGGGAGTATAAAGATGTAGTTGAAGGGGATGTGGCTACAGGAAAAATCACAAAATATTCTCGAATTAATGGGAAGGAAAGTCCGAGATGGGATAAAAGAGTAAGGTCAGGGCCAATTGTGAGCGATGCGAGGGGGGTGTGAATACGGAGGTCAAAGCGCTGTATATGAATGCGCGAAGTATAAGAAATAAAGTGGACGAGCTTGAGGCTCAGTTAGAAATTGGCAAGTATGATGCTGTGGGAATTACTGAGACATGGCTGCAAGAGGGCCAGGGCTGGGAACTGAATATTCAAGGGAATACCTCCTATCGAAAAGACAGACAGGTGGGCAGAGGGGGTGGGGTAGCTCTGTTGGTTAGGAATGAAATTCAGTTCCTTGCATTTGGGTTAATTGAAACAGGAGATCTGGAGTCAGTATGGATAGAACTAAGGAATTGAAAGGGTAAAAAGACCCTAATGGGACTAATCTACAGGCCCCCAAACAGTAGCCTGGACATCGGTTGCAAGTTGAATCAGGAATTAAAATTGGCATGTAGCAAAGATGTGGTTGTTATGGGAGATTTCAACATGCAAGTAGACTGGGAAAATCAGGTTGGTACTGGACCCCAAGAAAGGAACTTTGTAGAGTGCCTTTGTGATAGATTCTGAGAGCAGCTTGTATTGGAGCCTACCAGGGAGAAGGCAATTCTGGATTTAGTGTTATGTAATGAACCGGATTTGATAAAGGAACTTGAGGTTAATGAGCCATTTGGAGGTAGTGACCATAACATGATCAGGTTTAATCTACAATTGGAGAGGGAGAAGGGTAGATCGGAGGTGTCAGTGTTACAGTTGAATAAAGGGGACTATGGGGCCATGAGGGAGGAGCTGGCCAAAGTTGACTGGAAAGATACACTAGCAGGGATGACAGTGCAACAACGGCAGGTGTTTCTAGGAATAATACAAAAGGTGCAGGATCAGTTCATTGCTAGGAGGAAAATAGATTCCAAGGGGAGAAAGGAACGACCATGGCTGACGAGGGACGTCAGGGACAGTATAAAAATAAAAGAGAAGTACAACGTAGCAAAGATGAGCGGGAAGCAAGAGGATTGGGTAATGTTTAAAGAACAACAGAAGATAACTAAAAAGACAATACGGGGAGAAAAGATGAGGTACGAAGGTAAGCTAGCCACGAATATAAAGCAGGATAGTAAATGCTTCTTTAGGTATGTGAAGTGGAAAAAATTAGCTAAGACCAAAGTTGGACCCTTGAAGACCGAAAAAGGTGAATTTATTATGGGGAACAAGGAAATGGCAGATGTTGAACAGGTACTTTGGATCTGTCTTCACTAAGGAGGACACAAACAATCTTCCTGATATAATAGTGGCCAGAGGATCTGGGGTGATGGAGAAACTGAAGGAAATCTACATTAGGCAGGAAATGGTGTTGGGTAGACTGATGGGACTGAAGGCTGATAAATCCCCAGGGCCTGATGGTCCGCATCCCAGGGTACTTAAGGAAGTGGCTCTAGAAATTGTGGATGCATTGGTAATAATTTTCCAATGTTCTATAGACTCAGGATCAGTTTCTGTGGAATGGAGGGTAGCTAATGTTATCCCACTTTTTAAGAAAGGCAGGAGAGAGAAAACAGGGTATTATAGACCAGTTAGCCTGACATCGGTAGTGGGGAAGCTGCTGGAGTCAATTATAAAAGATGAAATAACTGCATATTTGGATAACAGTAACAGGATCGGTCCGAGTCAGCATGGATTTACGAAGGGGAAATCATGCTTGACTAATCTTCTGGAATTTTTTGAGGATGTAACTAGGAAAATGGACAAGGGAGAGCCAGTGGATGTAGTGTGCCTGGACTTTCAGAAAGCATTTGATAAGGTCCCACATAGGAGATTAGTGGGCAAAAGTAGGGCACATGGTATTGGGGGTAGAGTGCTGACATGGATAGAAAATTGCTTGGCAGACAGGAAACAAAGAGTAGGGATTAACGGGTCCCTTTCAGAATAGCAGGCAGTGACTAGTGGAGTACCGCATGGCTCGGTGCTGGGACCGCAGCTATTTACAATATACATCAATTATTTGGATGAAGGGATTCAAAGTTACATTAGAAAATTTGCAGATGACACAAAACTTGGTGGCAGTGTGAACTGTGAGGAAGATGCTACGAGAATGCAGGGTGACTTGGACAGGTTGGGGAGTGGGCAGATTCATGGCAGTTGAAGATTAATGTGGATAAATGTGAGGTTATCCACTTTGGTATAAAAAACAGGAAGGCAGATTACTATTTAAACGGCATCAAGTTGGGAAAAGGGGAAGTACAACGGGATCTGGGGGGTCCTTATTCATCAGTCTATGAAAGTAAGCATGCAGGTACAGCAGACAGAGAAGAAAGCGAATGGCATGTTGGCCTTTATAACAAGAAGAGTCGAGTATAGGAGCAAATAGGTCCTTCTGCAGTTGTACAGAGTCCTAGTGAGACCACCCCTGGAGTAGTGTTTGCGGTTTTGGTCCCCTAATTTGAGGAAGGACATTCTTACGATTGAGGGAGTGCAGCGTAGGTTTACAAGGTTTATTCCCGGGATGGCAGGACTGTCATATGCTGAGAGAATGGAGCGGCTGGGCTTGTACACTCTGGAGTTTAGAAGGATGAGAAAGGATCTTATTGAAACATAGAAGATTGTTAAGGGGTTGGACACGCTAGGGGCAGGAAACATGTTCCTGATGTTGGGGGAGTCCAGAACCAGGAGCCACTGTTTAAGAATAATGGATAAGCCATTTAGAACAGAGATGAAGAAACACTTTTTCTCACAGAGAGTCATGAGTTTGTGGAATTCTCTGCCTCAGAGGGCAGTGGAGGCCGGTTCTCTGGATACTTTCAAGAGAGAGCTAGTTAGGGCTCTTAAAGATAGCAGAGTCAGGGATATGGGGAGAAGGCAGGAATAGGGTACTGATTGGGGATGTTCAGCCATGATCACATTGAATGGCGGTGCTGGCTCGAAGGTCCGAATGGCCTACTCCAGCACCTATTGTCTATTGTCCTAGACAGGGCGGAAGCTTAGAAAGAGCTTATTTACACAGCAAAATGCTTCGTTTTGCATTCAACGTGGTAAAATCATATAGCAGATCGCAACTCCGCGGTTCACAAGTCTTTCCACGTTTTGGTGCCGACAAAGTTACAAAAGTTCACCAAACTTTCCTAACTTCTACCTGGAGCAGCACGCGACTGGTGTAAATGATAATTTTAAAGATCTATTATTTGTGCGCACATATTGTTTGGAAACTAATTCAGCTTGATTATAATTTGAAATGTTTTACTTTTCGCTTTTCCCAATCATGTGAAAGCTTGTTTAGCAACTTTGTATCAAAAAGGCCTAATTAGACATAATTAGTTGTAAGATTTGTCACACAAGTAAATGATTCCCAAATCTGTTATGATACAAGATTAGTGATTAATATGAAAAGAGATTGAGTTTGCATTCATTTGTTCTATTGTTTGGAAACACAGCACAGAATCTCAAACTGATATTCAAATCTCACTCGGAAGACTTGTGCACATCATCCAGGTCGACAAGACTCTTGAGGCACTGGAGTGTCTACAGTAGCATTTTGCAAGTTGGAGTGTGAAACTGAGGCGCCAATTGCACTCTCAGCTTTACATAAAGGTCAAAGTGTTCGCCAGCCGAACACTTATCCCATCGCGGGACGACAGATGGCACAATGGACTAAGTGTTCGGCTGGCGACAGGAAGGTGGCCGGTTCGAATCCCGCTTGGAGTGCATACTGTCCTTGGGCAAGACACTTCACCCACCTTTGCCTGTGTGTGAATGTGTGTGAATGTGTGTGAGTGATTGGTGGTGGTCGGAGGGGCCGTAGGCGCAGAATGGCAGCAACGCTTCTGTCAGTCTGCCCCAGGGCAGCTGTGGCTACAGAAGTAGCTTACCACCACCGAGTGTGACTGAGGAGTGAATGAATAATGCGATGTAAAGCGCCTTGAGTATTAGAAAGGCGCTATATAAATCCCATCCATTAAAGAGGAAAGATAATCTGCCCTATACTTGCCCCTCAACCACTGTCACTGTTAGAGTTTATCAAGTAACAATTCCAGCAGTTTGTGAGAGCATGCTACTTGATAAATCATTGATAGATTTCCTATACTATAGCACTGACCACACTTCAATAGCATTTTTGATGGTCGTAAAATACCTCAGCATTATCTGATGTGTCAATACCCCCAATACAATATGCTCTAATTTTTCCCACTAATCTCCTGTGTGGGACCTTTCTGAAAGTCGTGGTGCATTACATCCATTGGCTCTCCCTTGTCTATTTTACTTTTTACATCCTCAACAAATTCCAGAAGAGTCGTCGAGTATGATTACCCCTTTGTAAATTCATGCTAACCGATCCTGTAACTGCTATCCAAATGCGCCACTATTACATCTTTAATAATCAACTCCAGCATCTTCCCCACCACTGATGTCAGGCTAACTGGTCTATAATTCCCTGCTTTCTCTCTCCCACCTTTCTTGAAAAGTGGGATAACATTAGCTACCCTCCAATCCACAGGAACTGATCCTGAATCTATAGAACATTGGAAAATGATCACCAATGGGTCTACGATTTCTAGAGCCATTCCTTAAGTACCCTGGGACAGAGACCATCAGGCCCTGGGGATTTAACAGCCTCCAGTCCCATCAGTCATGACTAATTTGAATTTCCTTCAGTTCCTCCAAAACCCTAGGTCCTCTGTTTCCTGGTACATCTGGGAGATTGTTTGTGTCCTCCTTAGTGAATACAGAACCAAAATATCTGTTCAACTCATCTGCCATTTCCTTGTTCGTCACAATAAATTCACCTCTTTCTGCCTTCAAGGTACCCACATTTGTCTTAACTAATTTTTTCCTCAGTCAGCGGAAAGACAATACATGATTCCAATCAAGCCCATTAACAGGCTTTTAAATGGGTACATGAATATGCAGGGTATGGAAGGATATGGATAACGTGCATACAGCGATTTGTATAAAGGTCCTGTCCCATGAGCATGCGACCTGCATGCGGCAAGCGCGACCAAACCGGATGCGGGGACCGCGCGGGGGTCGCGTGGAGGTCGAGTGATCCCCGTACAGGGCCGGCCCTACCAGCATGCGCCTGCATGTGGCGAGCGCGACCAAACCGGAAGCGGGGCTGCGCGGAGGTCGGGTGAGTGACGTGAAGTTCGAGCGAAGTCCGCGGGAAGTTCGCGTGTGACGTACGTCGTCAAGACGTTGCATACGGCATCAAGACGTTGCGTACGACTTCGACACGCTGCGGGCCGGCAGGCCATTGCCGCACGGAATTTTTGAACAGTGTCAGTTTTTCGGAGCCCCGCGCGATGTCGGGACCTGCTCCGCACAACTCCATATGTCTCCGGCGATCGAAGTGGGACCTGCCCCGCGAGGCCGTACGGCTCAAGCGACCACGTTATGTCGCGCTTGCCGCATGGAGTCGCATGCTCGTGGGACAGTTCAAGTTCAAGTTCAAGTTCAAGTTCAAGTTTATTGTCATGTGTCCCTGATAGGACAATGAAATTCTTTTTTTTTTTTTTGAAAATATTTTTTATTGGAGATAGGTACATAACCAAAATACATCATTACAGTCTTACATTTTTAAATTGATAATATTGTCAATTATTATTACATTGTCTCCAATACTTTTTGCCTTTTTTTTTATTTTTTTTAAACTAGATAGAACTAAAGAGATAGATGAAGTAAAGAAAGAAAAGAAAGAGAAGAAAAACAAAAAACAAAAACAACAAAAAAAAAAGGTAGTTAAAGAAGAATGGAAAAATTTGTTAAAATAAAAAAGACTTCATTCGAGATATATTCGTACATTTCAGAGTATAGTATTTCATCCATTCTTTAGCCCGCGTGCTAGTCAGGTTCCTGTGCTGAACCATTCTGACCCTTTAAGTAATCAATAAAAGGAGACCATGTTCCAACGAATAATTCCTGTTTGTCCAACAGGGAAAATCTGATTCTTTCCACGTTTAAGGTCTCCGTCATTTCTATAATCCACATTTTGATTGTGGGGGCCGTAGGGCCTTTCCAAAATTTTAGAATTAATTTTTTTCCTGTTATTAAACTATAATCAATAAAGTTTCTTTGTGTTGTTCTAAGTGTTTGATTTAATTCTAATATTCCGAGTATTATTAATTTTGGATCTGGGTCCAATTGTGTGCTGGTTACTTTAGATATTATACTAAAAATATTTACCGAGAATTTTTTAATTTTTATACAGTTTGCAAACATATGAGATAATGTAGCTTCTAAATGTTGACATTTATCACATATAGGTGAGATATGTTGAAAAATTTTATGTAGTTTTGTTTTTGAATAATGTAACCTATGTATTACTTTAAATTGTATTAGAGAATGTCTGGCGTTTAGTGAACACTGATGTATGTGTTGCAAACTTTCTTCCCAAGTATCTTTCATTATTGCTTGATTTAATTCTTTTCCCAATGAAATTCTTGCTTTGTTCAGCACACAGAACATAATAGGCATTGACTACAAAACACATGAATAAATAAACTGATAAAGTGCAAATAACAAATAATGGGTTATTAATGTTCAGAGTTTTTGCCGAGCCAGGTTTAATAGCCTGATGGCTGTGGGGAAGTAGTTATTCCTGAACCTTGTCGTTGCAGTCTTCAGGCTCCTGTACCTTCTACCTGAAGGTAGCAGGGAGATGACTGTGTGGCCAGGATGGTGTGGGTCTTTGATGATACTGCCAGCCTTTTTGAGGCAGCGACTGTGATAAATCCCCTCGATGGAAGGAAGGTCAGAGCCGATGATGGACTGGGCAGTGTTTACTACTTTTTGTAGTCTCTTCCTCTCCAGGGCGCTCAAGTTGCCGAACCAAGCCACGATGCAACCAGTCAGCATGCTCTCTACTGTGCACCTGTAGAAGTTAGAGAGAGTCCTCCTTGACAAACCGACTCTCCATAATCTCAGGAAGTAGAGACGCTGATGTGCTTTCTTGATAATTGCATCAGTGTTCTCGAACCAGGAAAGATCTTCAGAGATGTGCACGCCCAGGAATTTGAAGCTCTTGACCGTTTCAACCATTGACCCGTTGATATAAACAGGGCTGTGGGTCTCGATCCTACTCCTTCCAAAGTCCACAATCAGTTCCTTGGTTTTGCTGGTGTTGAGGGCCAGGTTATTGTGCTGGCACCATATGGACAGTTGCTCAATCTCTCTTCTATACTCGGACTCATCCCCAAGAGTGATACGTCCCACAACAGTGGTGTCGCCAGCGAACTTGATGATGGAGTTCGCACTATGACCGGCTACGCAGTCATGGGTATAGAGTGAGTACAGCAGGGGGCTGAGCACGCAGCCTTGAGGTGCTCCCGTGCTGATTGTTATCGAGGCTGACACATTTCCACCAATATGAACAGACTGTGGTCTGTGGATGAGGAAGTCGAGGATCCAATTGCAGAGGGATGCGCAGAGACCCAGTTCTGCGAGTTTGGTAAACAGCTTGGAGGGGATGATAGTATTAAATGCCGAGCTGTAATCAATGAATAACAGCCTGACATATGAGTTTTTGTTGTCCAAGTGGTCCAGAGCGGAGTGGAGGGCCAGTGAGATCGCATCCACCGTTGATCTGTTGTGGTGGTAAGCAAACTGCAGTGGGTCCAGGTTTTTGTCGAGGTAGGAGTTGATTTCCGCCATGATCAACCTCTCGAAGCACTTCATCACCACAGGCGTTAGTGCCACAGGTCGGTAGTCATTGAGGCACGTCACCTTACTCTTCTTGGGCACTGGTATAATTGATGCCCTTTTGAAGCAGGTGGGAACATCAGACCTCAGAAGTGAGAGGTTGAAAATGTCCGTAAAACTCCAGCCAGTTGGTCCGCACATGTTTTTAGAACACGACCGGGTATACCATCAAGTCCAGGTGCTTTTCGGGGGTTCACCCTTCTGAAGGATTTCCTGACATCGGCCTCTGTGACTGAGACTGAAATACCATCACAGCGAATAGGGGCTCGGGAAGGCACATCAGTATTCTCCCTATCAAAGCGTGCGTAAAACGCATTTAGCTCATCAGGGAGTGATGTTTCGCCGACATTCGAGCTGCCTCCTGGTTTCGCCTTGTAGGAGGTGATTGCATTCAGGCCCTTAACTTGGCATCATGCTCGCTACGGACATTGTGGGACAAAGGGCCTGTTCCTGTGCTGTTCTGTTCTAAGTTCTCTGTTAAAAAAAATCACAGATTTCCCCACACTTAAAGAGCATTAAAGCAAAATCATTTATTTTACTAGGACCAACTTAACTTAAAAGAAATGGCAACTGGGTAAGGCATGGCAGCATTCATCACTGTGTCTTTATTTTCAGATATTAATGTTTCGGTCAAATGGAGCACAGCCAATTGGCAATTTGTCAAAGCCAATCAACTTTCTGAACATTCCAAACACAAGTGTTTGTGTATTGTGCAAAAAATGTCAGAAATCCTTCAAGTATACTGCAGGGGGATTTTTCGGAAAAGGTTATGGTTTCACATGAGAGTTCCCTATCCATTGTAATTTTGAAATGACTGAACATCAATCACATCCAAATTGGCCTGTGGTATTCTTTGCAAGATATCATGCATTCATAATCCTTGTCACCAACAACACAATGAGTGACCTTAAGTAATTACAGCAATCAAATACATTTGTCATAAAATGTTTGATTTACAATATTTTGGAAACTGTGTTTAATTTTCTTCTTTCAACAAAATCAACTCAAGTTAATAGATAGAACAGGAAACAAGGATTAGGGAACAAGGAAATGGGAGATGAGTTGAACAGGTACTTTGGATCTGTCTTCACTAAGTAGGTATGTTGCAAAGCCTACCTGAAGCGTCGCTGAAAATCTGTCGCTGCGGGTGTGCGCGATTTTGGCGCCGTTTAGAGGGGGGCGGGTTTAAAACGCAATTTTCTCTAGGCTGTTCAAATCGAAGATGTTCAGCCTTGTTAATTATTAACGAAAAATCGCTGGAAGACCCCATCGCAAAAGCTATTATTAGTTTTAAAGGCCTTGGATAATAGTTATAGTAGTTTAAAAATCAATCTCTAAACCCGCGACCACCGACAGCCGTCAGGGTCTCATAGAGCAAACCACAGAAGGTATGTAGCTTATTTTTACATTAAAAAGGGCTTCTTAAGATCCCTTTATACAAAGTTTAATATTGCGAGCAGCTCATTTTGGCCCCATTATATCCCGCAGTATTTTTCTGGGCATTTGAGGGCACAAATCTACCGCAATGTGAACGTTCTAAACCGGCGCGTTCACAGGATCCCACTAGAAAGCTGATTTAAAATGGACTTTAATTTACAGCAATTGAACACTAAATTCCTTCCATTTGGCCTATAAATTAATGTAAATGAGATTTAAAAATCATGTTTTATTGTGAATTATTTATGAATATTATTTGCACACTTAGGCTATTTAAAAATGTTAATCATTTATTAAGAAATGGATAGATGTTTAGATCTAGTAATTGAAGTTTGAAATTAGCTACACTTGGGTAACTAACTAATTATATGCTTTAATTTCAGGTCATCCAAGTAAGATTATTTTATATTTGTTTCAGAATGGTTCAATCTATGATAACTGAAAATTTCATTCAGTTCTCTTAATTTTTAAGAAAGTTATGGGCTTTTGACTGTCCACGATCACAGCTTTTTTGTTACGTCCATAGAAAATCAATAGGGAACAAGATGCTAATTTCCGAGTATGAAAATGGCCATAACGTTTTAAATACATGAGATATGAAAGTGAATTAGGTGTCAAATTAAACTTCTTTTTATGCTTTATCTGATGGGGTAAATTACAGACTTGATTTTTTAAATCTCAAAATTTTGTAACATTGCTACACTAAGGAGGACACAAACAATCTTCCTGAATGAGTTCTGTGAATGAGGAAGTCGAGGATCCAATTGCGGAGGGATGTCCGGTTCTCTGGGTACTTTCAAGAGAGTGCTAGATAGGGCTCTTAAAGATAGCGGAGTCAAGGGATATTGTCTATTAACGAGTAGAATAGTATCTCCTCCATTGTCAGAGTGAGGCTAAATGCAAATTGGAGGAACAGCATCTCATATTTCGCTTGGGCAGCTTAAAGCCCAGAGATATTAATATTGATTTCTCTCACTTCAGGTAGCCCCGGCATTCCCTCTCTCTTCATTCCTCCCCCACCCAAGTCACACTAGATTCTCATTTTCACCCAACCAACAGCTTACAATGGTCTCTCTCCTTTATCGTCATTACTTGTTTGCATATCTTTCATTAATTGTTCTTTATCTCTCTACATCATCGCCTATATCTCTCGTTTCCCTTACCCCTAACCAGTCTGAAGAAGGGTCTCGACACAAAACCTTACCCATTCCTTTGCTCGAGAGATGCTGCCTGTCCCGCTGAATTACTCCAGCTTTTTGTGTCTACCTTTGGTTTAAACCAGCATCTGCAGTTCCTGCCGACACAAATAGAATAGTAAACTTGAGGGGGAATTTCCTAAAGAAAGTAATACGGCCAAATATGTTTAATACAGTTAAAAATCACAGTAATTTAGGGCCTAATCAGGAAAATCTTTCAAAAATTGGAGATTGTATAATATGAGAATACCATTTTAAATTGGATAATTAAAAAAATCGCAATCCTTTTGGAACTGGTTAGATCTTGTGCTGGTTGACAGATGACCTTTCTGAATAGATGAGGGAATAACATCCTTCTCTATTTTCATAACTTCCTAGTATTTTGTCTTGAGAACACATCAATCCTCCATTTTCCACGCCACTAGAATTAATTAAGGAGCCTATGATGTTCAGGAATGAGAGAGAGAAGAATACAATACAATACAATACCATTTATTTGTCATTTGAACCTCACATGACGTTCAAACAAAATTTGGTTTCTGCAGCCATACAAGAAAAGAACCAAGACACACACCAACACAATTTACACAAACATCCATCACAGTGAATCTCCTCCTCACTGTGATGGAAGGCAAAGTCTTGTCTCTCCCCTGCTCTCCATTCCTCTCCCGAAGTCAAAGTCAAAGCCCCCGGCGGGCGCTAGCAAGTCCCACCGCCATTTAAAGCCGGCAATTCCTGTAATTGTCTATGGGATTAATATCTCACACCATTTACAAATGGCACTGCACTGGTGTCAACCCTCTGTAGGATGCAGTGAGATCGAGAGATAGATTGAAACAGATAGATAAGCTTGAAATTGTGGAGTGCCATTTGACGGACCAACTAACCTCAGACGACACACCAGCTCAGGATCATGCTTAGGAAAGAATTGCAGATGCTGGTTTAAATCGAAGGTAGACACAAAATGCTGGAGTAGCTCAGCGGGACAGGCAGCATCTCTGGGGAGAAGGAAATGGGTGACGTTTTGGGTTGAGAATCTTTTTCAGACTCTTCTGAAGAAGTATCTCGACCCGAAACATCACCCATATCTTCTCTCCAGAAACGCTGCCTGTCCTGCTGAGTTACTCCAGCATTTTCTGTCGAGCTCAGGATCATCTGACAGAGGGTTGACACCAGTGCAGTGCCATTTGTAAACAGTGTGGGATATTAATCCCATAGACAATTACAGGAATTGGCCTGTACCCTCTCCATAACAATCACCTGGCTAATAAGTTGCCCGTGAAATTTATTGTAAATGCTTCATTTTGAAAATAACTCAAAAGATTATGATTTGAAAAAGATCCAGGAAAAATATAAAATCAACAAACTGAAAGGGATGGCCACTCGGTATAAACGCACAACAGCTCCACAATATTTCACAGTAAACATCAATGGGATTGACTGTAAGTACACAATAAGCATATAGCAATTGCTGGAAAAAAATGAATCAGGGGAAGACTGTCAGCTTTATTAGGAAAATATTAATTATTGTTTTATTTTTAATTATGACCTGGCAGCAGACATACTGTAATAATGTCGGTTAGATCAGCTTCATGAAAATAACGTCTCTGCTGTGATACGTTAGCGATTAATATGAAAATAAAATCAAGTAAAGTGAAACATTTTGTGTAATAACAGCACCAGCAATAAGAAATGGACAAGGTACAATCTTCCAATTTTTCAAATTTCATGAGCCACAATATTTCCTGATTTTTGCAATGTATTTCATTAACTACAAACATTTGGATTTGGAACTAAGACCATGCTCACATAATCTTATATTTCCACAATCCCTCATCACTGGGAATGTTTAGTTTCAGCAAGAGTTTCAATAGAAATGTTAATACTTTGTGTATCAGTGAAAATGTAAAAGAATGGTTTAACAAAATCTTCCTGTTCCAAGCTTCTAGGCTGGAGAAAAGTGAGGCCTGGATAATGAGAATGAATCTCTGCTCTAAAATTGCATTAAACAAATGGACGGCACGGTGGCGTGGCGGTAGACTGCTAGTCGACGTACTGTGCCAGGGACCCAAGTTTGATCCTGACTACGGGTGCTGTCTGTATGGAGTTTGTACATTCTCCCTGTGAACACGTGGGTTTTCCCCGGCTGCTCCGGTTTCCCCCAACACTCCAAAGGCATGCAGGTTTGTAGGTCATTTGGCAGCTGTAAATTGTTCCTATTGTGTAGGATAGAACTAGTGTAAGGGTGATCGATGGTCGGCATGGACGATGGGCTGAAAGGCCTAGTTCCACACTGTATCTCTAAACTAAACTAAATATATTTTATAAAACATGTATCTACCTTCACTTTCAGTACTTCTAATGAAGTGCTCCACACAGGGCTCCACAAATTCTGAAGATACCCCATCTTGTATAAGAAGTTTCTATGTCCTTTGGTTTTAAATGACTGGCCCCTCATTTTTAGTTTACAAATACAAAGGACTAGATGTTAAAACTCCAAAGTGCCAAATATCAATTTACTCCCGATGGTGATGGGAGCCTTCTGCACTCACCTATGCTCCTCCGATGTTGAGAAAGGCTAGGCAGACACGTCATTGGGGTTATCAAGTGGGCACCTACTTTCATCAATGTTTCGCTGATTGAACCCAGGACGTCTCCAGTCGGCTCAGCGGTGTATTCTGACATCCCAGAACCACCCCCCTCTGCATCTGTCTAGTCGGTTATTTGAGACCAAATGGGGTCTTACTTCTTCAGCCAGAGCCACTGGCTACTCTGCTCTGCCACCTGTGATGTTTCTTTGATGGCCTGGCGTAGGGCTTGACCGCTGATCCCCAGGTCCTTCATCAGTCTTAAGGTAGATGTTGCCACGAATCCTCAACATCCAACTTCTACCGGGCAGATCTTAGCTCTCCAGAACTATACTCTCTCATTCAAGGTTCTCCCACTCATGAAAACATCTTGCTATCTACCCATTACCCCTTAGGATCTTGTACGATTCAATGAGATCACCCCACGTTCTTATGAACTACAAAGAATAAAGACCCGACCTGTTAATCCTCTCTTTATAGAACAATTATCTCATCCCAGGAATTAGTATTCAGTATTCAGTATTCAGTATTTACTTTAATGTAATTTTAACTGAGTACTTACATACACAGATGAAACGAAAAAAATCGTTTCTCAATCAGTTCCCATCAGTGCGGTTAATAAAAACAGAATAAATACATATAGCCTTAAAAATTAAAATTACCATATCTAAAATAGGCCTAAAAATTGAAATAAAAACAGACATTCAGACCGAACAGTGGCTTTGCTTTGACAGGTGCCTAGCTGTCAAAGTATGGCCGAGGTTAGATGTGTTGGTGTATGATATATGGGGAAGCGACATAGTCCGATAACCAGTCTTATTGCCTGTGGAGAGAAATTAGCTTGGTGAATGTCCTTTAAATTGCTTCCAATGCTACTAAAGGAAACAAAATTGTGCAGTTTTCCAAATGTGGCTTCACTAACACCCTGTACAACTGTAAAATAAACTTCCTTCTTTCTAAACTCCAAATCCTTAGCAATAAAAACTAATATGCCGTTTGCTGCCAACTGCTTGCTGCATCTACCTTCTAACTTGTTCTCGTTTGTGCACAAGAATGACTAAATCTCCCTGAACTTCAGTCATTTGCGGTCTTTTTCCATTTAGATAACAATCTGCCTTTGGATTCCTAGATTTCAAAGTACATGGCCTTTACAATTTTCCACATTCAATTCCATTTGTCACATTTTGAGGCCAAGAAACTTCAGACCTCAATTAGGCCAGTCACTGCCTCGACAAGGCTCCATCTTTCAATTAGATTATAGGTGGTCTGTACCCTATTACTTGTTAACAATCAATCTCAAATTTGGTTTTGAACTTTTTGATTGTCTCCCCCACATCAGCAGCACTTATGAGGAAGAAGGTCTCGGCTCGCAATCCATTAGACAAAGGAATTCTCTGTGCCAAATGGGGTTGGTTTAACTTTAACTCCTTGTATTCTGGATTCCCAAACATAGGATGGAGATCTTTTCCATCTATCATTTGAAGTCCAATTATTTCATACAGTTCGGTTAGAATGTCTATTACTGTCAAATATTCAAGAGAAATAGATGGAATACAGCGTAGCAAAGTGTGGAGTCATGCATTTTGGAAGTAGGAATAAAGGCATAGATTATTTTCTAAATGCGGTGAGAATCCAGAAATCGGAGGTACAAAGGGATTTGGAAGTGCTGGTGCAGGATTCCCAAAAAGTTAATTTGCAAGTCAAAGGAAGGTGAATGCCTTTTCATTTATTTCAAGAAATTTCTTCAACCAGAGGGTGGTGAATCTGTGGAATTCTTTGTTAGATAGATAGATAGATTCATGATTGGTACAGGATGTCAGGGATTATGGTGGGAGGCAGGAGAATGGGGTTAGGAGGGAGAGATATATCAGCCACGATTTAATGGTGCAGTAGACTTGATGGGCCAAATGGCCTAATTCTGGTCCTATCACTTATGAACTTATGAAACATTTGTACAATTAAAGTACTTCATTTAAAAAATATGCATGTTTAACACTGGTTAAATTTATGCAGCCAATATTAACCAAATTACTTAATTTATATTTAAGATGAAATTGCCAATTGATCAAATGTCCTTCACTTTATAAAACCCCAAAACAATCCATAGAAAATGCAATTAGATCATTTTTATATCAGGCTACTGTTAGATCATTTAGCTTATTGTGAACACTGGTCTGATTTTTTATTTTCTTTCTGTTATGAAACTTCAGGTTATTAGTATTCAATGCTTGCCTTCTGATCTCTGCCTCAGATTCTAGTTCTATTAATGTCTGAAGAGGGGTGTTCAAACACAGATAACGGCATTTTTGATGGAAGTGAATTGACATTGTATTGAATATTATGAGCAGGAATGTTTCTTAAGTTTCAAGCTTTTATTCAGCATTTTTTCATTGTTTTGAGGGCTGGACCACAATGTTCATAAGCATACTGTGATACTTTGTATCTTTAATATTAGTTGTTAACCCATGCCTTATATAAATTGTGTGACCAAGTTTAACAATAGTCATTTTGCAATACATGGGATATTCACCATTTACTGCTCGAGGTTGAAAATAGTGATTCAAATCATTAAAATCTTAATGTACAATCAAAATGTTTAGTCATAATTATGTACATTTGTATATTCAGATATACAAAAAATCAGAAAAATTTGTGATATATTATAAAAGTATGATAAAGACAATACGCTGCATGTTTCTTAACATTTTTTGCTAAGATTCTCTTTCTACTCAGCAGAACAATGCGTTGGAGATTTAATGGAAAATGAAAAACAAATTCAGATCTATATTCTGAAACATATGAACACAGGAAAATTGGAGTAGGAGTAGGCCACTCGGCCCTTCAAGCCTTCTGCAACATACATTGTGATCATAGCGTACCAGATTCAGGCCTCATTTCCTCTTCTGTGCTAGTTCCCCATACCCCTCAATCCTCTGATATTTTTAGATGTATTTATTCCCTCTTTAAAGATACACACTGATCTAGCCTTCATAATTCTCTGGCAGAGAGAATTCCACAGATTCAACCCACTGTAAGAAATTCCCATGCGCCTCAGTGTCAAATTATTGACCCCATCTTATAATTAACTCATTCAAAATGTTCTCATGTGTGGTAACTTCTTGACATCTACCTAGTCTTGCACTGTAAGCATCTTATATATTTCTATAATCCCCCCCCCCCCCCCCAATTCTTCTAAAGTCTAAAGAATATTGATTACATTTCTTTAGCTTTTCGTGGTAGGACATTGTTCTCATCACAGAAATTACACCAGTCAATCATTTTTGGACTGCCTCCAATTGCCATCATATCCTTTCTTAAATAAGGGAGCCAACATTACGTACAGTACTCCAGGTTCAGCATCGGTTTGTACAATTTGTACCCAAGACTCCTATATTTTTGAACTCCAACCCTCTTTCAACCAACCATCTGCCCACCTTGTCACTTGTTGTATTCGCCTGCTAAGTGGCCAGGGAAAGAAAAGTTCCCAGGTACGTGAAAGTTAAAGAGATTTTAACTACAAAATTAATATTGATGTACAATATGTTTGTGAATGCAATCAGAAATGCATGTCGATCCTTTAAGTTTCAGAGTGAAAGCAGTTGATAGGTTTATATGGAAGCTCACCAACTGGAGACATTCCAGGAAATGAGAGTGCAGGAAAGAACTGCAGATGTTGGTTTAAATCGAAGGAAGACACAAAACGCTGGAATAACTCAGCGGGAAAGGTAGCATCTCTGGAGAGAAAGAATGGGTCTAACGAAGGGTCTCGACCCGAAACGTCACCTATTCCTTCTCTCCAGAGATGCTGCCTGTCCCACTGAGTTACTCCAGCATTTAGTGTCTACCCAGGAATTGAGTCACAGGCAAGTCTCAAGGTCTTAAAAGCATTTTATTCATAATGAGAAATTATGATATTAGGAAACGCATGTGAGAATGAACTTAGTATTCCAGGCACTGAATATTGTTTCAGCACTGCACAGTCCTCACCAGCGCAATTGCTCTTGTCACCTTGTGAGAGATGCAAGTGGCACTCCAACATAGAACAACATCATTCTCTAGCTGTGAGCCAAGTGGCACGTAATTACAATGCAGCCACAGAATGAAGAAATGCCCCGCACAGATTTCAAATCTTGGAGCAGCGCAAAATCAAAGATAGACCTAATTTTTTCATCAACTATGCAATCAAAATAGATCGAGGGAGTCACAAAAAATTGCATGGAGATTGACGGAATATTGTTTTTTAGTTTTTTATTTAAATTTGTTTATTTTATTAGAAGTTAATACAGTACAAAACAGTACAGTGGAACCCTAATTTTAGGTGCCAACTATGTCATACCGTAATCCATTCTATGTACAACCTCTAGTTTTATGTTATGAGAAAGAAGTAAGCAAGACAAGAAAAAGAAAACAATAGAAAGGGGAAAAAGTGGAAAAATAGATGGTAGAGAGTAGAAAACAGGTGAAGTGTGTATATAAAAAATAAAAAAAAATAAAAAAAAATAAAAAGTGTAAAGTAGAAATAGGAGAGAAGGCCCCTTAAAAGAGAATTTTTCAAATCTGTATTCGGAGATGTAGATCTATCCACGTCATGAACTGAAATCAGCAATCCTTATGGTACCGCTGCATCACATGATTCCAAAAGGTCGATGAAAGGGGACCAACTCCTTAAGAATTGGTCATATTTATCTATTAGTCGGAGTCTCATTTCTTCAAGGCGTGCTATGTCCATCATATTCCTAATCCACATTTTAACAGTTGGTATGGTTGTATTTTTCCAAAATGTAAGTATCAATTTCTTTCCAATTATTAACCCATAATTAAAAAAAACATTTTGGTCTTTATTTAAATTGGTATCTTCTCCTATTATTCCAAATATAATCCATTCCATTTTGGGTTCTATTCTTGACTTGAAAAGCTTTGTAAATATATCAAATATATCACTCCAAAATTTATTCAACTTTGTACATCCTACAAATGAATGTGTTATATTAGCGTTTTGAAACAAACATTTATCGCATCTGGGAGAGACGTTTGGTTAAAATTTATTCAACCTCGTTTTTGAATAATATAGTCTATGTAATAATTTGAATTGAATTAAATTATGTCTTGCATTAATAGAACAGTTATGTGTATTCATCAAATACTTTTCCCATCTATCCTTCGAGATCTTTATCATTAGCTCATGTTCCCAATCTTCCCTTAGTGCTTCTGTTGAGGGTGATTCTCTATTTAATATATTATTATAAAAGTATGATATTAATTTTTGTGAATCAGCCTTAATATTCATTGCTTCTTCTAAAGGGTCTAAAAATATAGTTTGAAATCTATGTGTATATTTCTTCATAAAGTCACATACCTGTATATATTTAAAATATTGATTATCCTTCAATTTAAAATTTAATTTTAATTGTTGAAATGATGACAGTTTACCCAATTCATACATATCCCCTACTTTCCTAATCCCCAGTCTATCCCATTGTTGATATGTGTTGTCGATGAGAGATGGTTTGAATGCGGGGTTGTTCAATAGTGGGGTTAGTACAGATAAATTATTTAATTTCAAGGATACTTTTATTTGTTTCCAAATTCTTATTATATTGTGAATAATTGGGTTCTTCTTATATATTATAATATTCAATTTTATCAGTGAGAGCAGGATCATTCCTATATCGTGCGGATAACACTCCTCTTTCTCCATTCTTATCCACTCCAACTGCTGAGTGGAACTATCCAGTCAGTACATTATGTTCTTAATATGCACTGCCCAGTAGTAATACATAAAGTTAGGTAATGATAAACCCCCAACTTCTTTAGATTTGCACAAATGCTTTCATTGAATTCTATGTGTTCTGTAGTCCCATATAAAATTAGTGATAGTGGAATCTAGTTTTTTAAAAAAATATTTTGGAATATATATTGGGATCGCTTGAAACAAATATATTAGTTGTGGTAAGAAAGTCATTTTTATAGCGTTAATTCTACCTATCAATGAGAGCGGAAGCGTTTTCCAAAATTTAATCATATCATTCAGTTTATTTAATAGTGGTATAAAATTGGCACTAAATAATGATTTGTGTCTTCTCGTAATTTGAATACCCAGATACTTGAATTTTTCTGTTGCAATTTTGAAGGGGAATTTTAGTAAGTGTCTCGAATCCTGTGGTTTTAAAGACATAATTTCGCTTTTATTCCAATTTATTATATATCCTGAAAAAGAGCCGAATTCCTCAATTAGTGTTAATAAGGTGGGTATACTCGTTTGTGTATTAGTAATATATAAAAGGATATCATCAGCATATAGTGAAATTTTATTCTTTGAGTCCTTAGTGTTATATCCGTGAATATTCGGGTGATTTCTAATCCTTTCGGCCAACGGTTCCATCATAAGGACAAATAGCAATTGTGATAAGGCACACCCTTGCCTATTACCCCTTGATAAGTAAAATTTTGGAGATAGCGTATTGTTAGTTAGTATCCTTGCCGTAAAGTAGTTTAACCCATCTAATAAAATTCTCTCCCATATTACATTTTTGGAGTACCTTGTATAAATACTGCCATTCTACTTGATCAAATGCCTTCTCTGCATCCAGCGTGACAACTGAAATATCTTCATTGTCCTCATTATGAGAGTACATTATATTGAAAAGCCTTCTCAAATTATTAAATGATTGTCTTTTGGGTATAAATCCCGTTTGATCCGTATTTATTAAATTGTTAATATAATTATTTAGCCTTCTAGCTAGAATCTTTGCTAAAATTTTCTGATCCGTATTTAGAAGTGAAATAGCTCTATAAGAACCCGGTTCATCTAAATCTTTATCTTTTTTTGGTATAAGTGTTATTGTTGCTTCTGCTAGGATTTCTGGTAGTTTATTTTCAGTGTAAGCCTGCGTGTATAAATTGAATAATCTTGGTACAATTGACTCCTGAAATCTTTTATAAAATTCATTACTAAAACCGTCTGGTCCTGGGGTCTTCCCATTTTTCAGTGAGTTTATTATTTGTTTTATTTCTTCATTAGTAATCCGTGCTCCTAATTGCTCTTGTTCTAAACTGTCCAATTTTGGGAGCTTGCAATTATCTAAAAAATTTGTAATTTTACTTACATCTGTATTTATTTTAGATGTATATAAATTATGATAAAATTGGGCAAACCTCTTATTAATATCCTTAGGCAGTGTTAAAAACTCACCCTTATCCGATTTAATTTTAGTAATAGTTTTTTCCTTTTCTCGTTGCTTCAGTTCCCTCGCAAGTAGTTTATGTGGCTTATCCCCAAATTCGAAGTGTGCTTGTTTTGTAATTTGGAATAATCTTATTACTCTAGCCGACAGTATTCTATTGACTTTATATTTCAATAAAGTTATCTTATTATGTTTATTTATGGTTGGGTCAGTTGCATTGTCCAGTTCTAGTCATTTTATTTTCTGTTCTATCTGCTGAAGTTCTCTTTTATTTTCCTTATTTTGAAAACTTTGGTAAGAAATTATGACACCGGGAATATATGCCTTGAAGGTTTCCCATAATAGCGGTGCAGAAATACCCGGCGTGTCATTTATTTCGAAAAAAAGTTTTATTTGTTCTTTTATATACTCGTAACCCTGCGGGTTATTTAATATGTGTACATTGAATCTCCAAAAAGGCTTTATACTCGGCATTCCCTCAATTTTAAGTATAAAAGTCAATGGTGAATGATCAGAAATAATACTATTATGATATGATGGTGTATTCGTATACGGGATTAATTTTGTGTCCAATAAGAAATAGTCAATTTGCGAATAAGTTTTGTGAACTGATGAATAACATGAGTATTCCCTACCACTTGGATTTGCTATTCTCCAAACATCAGCTATGTTATTATTTTTTATATAGGTATTTAAAAATTCACAGGTCTTAGTTTTAACAAGACACTTCCCTAGCTTTATTGATTTATCTAAGTATGGATCTATAACACAGTTAAAATCTCCCCCCATTATTATATTTTGATAATTATGCTCTGCGATTAAATCTATTATTTTCCTAAAGAATTGTGGGTTATCAAAGTTAGGCGCGTAAATATTTATCATAGTTAATGGTGTATTGTAAATTTCTCCCGTGACTATAACATATCTTCCCTCTTTATCAGATATAGATTTATTTAATTTAAAAGGTATACCCTTCTGAATTATAATGGCCGTGCCTCTTGCTTTAGAGGTGAATGAGTAATAGGTTTGACCTATCCAATTTGCCCTTAATCTGATCTGAGTTTGTTGTTTCAAATGTGTCTCTTGTAGGAAAGCAATATCCATATTTAATGATTTTAATTGTGCCAGAATTTTACCCCTCTTAATTGGCTCATTCGCATCTCTGATGTTCCAACTACAGAAGGTGAGACCTCCGATATTTATTCAACTATTATCTTGCATTGGCTATTATTACCAGACTGTATGATTCATGTGATGCAGCCAAGTACCTCGGAATCCCGAATCCAGAGTTGTCCTTCATAATTTCTACAGTAGTTTTACATCTCCTGACACTATTAAACATAATTAAGGGAAAGAGAAAAACATAAAATAAAGTGTACATAAAAATCATTAAGTCATACAACACATAATTGTGAAAAAACAAAAAAAGTGAATATAATTGATCAAAAAAGCGATAAATTACAAAAAAGCCACCTAAGGTAGCTAGGTTTGTTTTTAAATTGACCTCCGTCGATGAGATTATGCACTGGGCCTTATCCCCCTATTAGAATTTGACCCAACGTTAGTCGGTTCCCTCTAATTGTTACCAAAATTATCATATCAGATCAATTAATCGCTGAACAGTTTAAAATAGAATAAAATAAAAGGGAAGGTAGAAGATTTGGATTAAAATAAAAAAAATTATGGGTTAAAGTACCTCGTCAATAATTACACTTTTCATTTACCTGTATATTAATTAATTCATAATTAGTATTTAAAATATATGTCTAACCTCCCCCATCCTTCCTGCTATATAGTTAGTCGTGTTAGTATAGTACATTACGCCTTTAACGTTAGTTGAGTTTATTGCGCGTAAGTGGTTAATTAGTTAGTTAGTTATATGTATAAATAATAGGTCATATAGTGTGGAACAGATGCCTCATATCATGGCCATTTCAAAAGGAGACGGTCTCATAGTTCTCCGTGCTGAAGGGTTTGGTGACGAGCTTGCGACCTTGAGCTTCCATCTGTGTTTTCAGTTCAGAAGTTTAATTCGGCCTCTGTTATTGAACAACACATTCTTGCCAGATAAGCCTGTCTGGTAACCGTTTGAAGTGTTCTAGTGTCTTAATTGAAACAGAAAAAACAAAGTTCCGCAGATAAAATGTCTATTGTTCTGTTCCTCCTTGAATTTTGTTTAAAATCTCCTGGGCGTATTTGCAAGCAGAGTCCGGGTCCGTGAATGAGCGTTGCTTGCCATTAAACATAATTAGCATTTTCGCTGGATAGATCACGCCATAACGAACTTCAGAATGTCCATATAAAATACTGCTTGCCCTTTTAAACTCGCGTCTTTTTGCCAAAATTTCCCGAGGATAATCCCTGTAGAATCTTACGATATTATCAGCAAATGTAAGATTTTCTCCATAGGTTATCTTCTTTAATAGAGTTTCCAAAGTTGAAATATCCAGGAACTTTACAATAATTTGCCTTGGTTTAGCATTATCATGTTTTTGGAAGCGACCCACTCGATGAGCCAGATCTATCTTTGGTTTTTCTGGAAGTTTGAAAACATCTTTAAGTAGATTAGTAATAAAATCACGCATTTGAAGGCCGTGTTCAGCACCCTCTTTAACTCCTACTATTCTCAGATTTTGCCTCCTTAACCTGGCCTCTAAATCTTGACATTTCTCATTCAGTTTATTCGTTAGCTCCCAATTCGTATTGTGTTGTTTTTCCAGACCTTGTATTTCTTGGCTCATCTGTTCCATTTCACCATCCATTCTCTTCCATCAATTTTTCCGAGTCTGTTAATTGCTTCAGCAGGGTGTCGTGTTTATTGTTATAATCTCTCTGGATAATTTCCAATTCCTTCGCTGTCCTGGACTCCAAATCTTTAAACTGCTGGTTCAGGGCTACATAAAGCTCTTTTACTTCGCCGCAGCTATTATCAATTTTCTTAGAAAGATTGCCCTCCATAGTGAAGAAGTTGTTCTGAATTGTAGAATTCATTTTGGCAAATTGCTTCTGAAGATCTTTAGTAATGTCTTTAGGAATATTAGATCTTACCGTTTTTTCCCAGCTTTTCATTTCTTTCTCCTTTGTATCACTTCTCGCAGCCATATCGCTTGTAGGTTGTTGAGGTTCCAGCTCCTCTTCCAAACTTTCAAAAGTGAGTTCCAGGGTGGTTTCAAGCTCATCCAGAGCTTTTTGGAGCTGGAAACTGATTGTAGTCTTCTTGGGTCCTCTCTGACCTCTTCTCTTTCTCATCCAATTTTTACGATAAGATCGTTTTAAATCCCAAATCCACTGGTACCGTTTGATGGAGTCAGTACCCTCGACGTTCAGCAAACCTGATAAGATTTTTTAATTCGATCCTGGCATGGGAGTCGACTTTAAACACGATTTGTCAGGAGGAGAGCTCAGTGCAGCTGCCTTCACTGCTTCATAGCAGCCACCGAAAGTGGACGGAATATTGTTAACGTTTAATAGTTAATATTTCATGTTTTTGTTTAAGAGTTTTTGTTAAGGCGGAGAACAAAGTATTTTCTTTTCACGGAGTCATTTGTTAATGTCATGCAAATGGATTTGAAACCAAAGAAAGAAGTTCTTTGCAACTTTCTGTGTGGATGTGGTTTGGATTGAGAGGCTGGAGTGGAGAGATTCTGGAGTCATAAGGACAACAGCTACCTGGATGCATATTGATTGACACAGGTGTGCTTGAAGTGTTTAGTTTAGTTTAGTTTAGAGATACAGCATGGAAACTGGTCCTTTGGCCCTCCGAGTCCGCGCCGACCATCGATCCCCGCAAATTAACACTATCTTATACACGCCAGGGACAATGTACTATGATACCAAGCCAATTAACAATAAAAACCTCTACGTCTTTGGAGTGTGTGAGGAAACCGGAATTCCCAGAGAAAATCCATGCGGGTCACAGGGAGAACGTACAAACAAGCGCCCCTCATTAGGATCGAACGCGGGTCTCTGGCGATGTCAAGCAGCAACTCTACCACTGCGTCACAGTGCCACCAGTGATTTTACTGGCATTCTGGAGTTTCTGAGGTCTGAAAAAAGTCAGTGTTACAGATAATAATGACAGCAAGTGAGGCCACCAAACTGGGACATGCACTGTATCCCTATCCAGTTTCTGCTTGGCAAGCAATTGTCAGAGTGTTGGAGTGTTCCTTCAGACTTTAGAGAAACAGGCCCTTTGGTCTGCTGAGTCCATGCAAACCAGCGATCACTCCATGCCCTAGCCTACACACACTAGGGACAATTTTACAACTTACCCAACCCAATTAACCTACAAGCCTACGTCTTTAGAGTGTGGGAGGAAACCGAAGATCTCGGAGAAATCCCACACAGTCATGGTGAGAACGTACAAACTCCGTATGGATAGCAATTATAATCAGGATCAAATCCAGGTCTCTGGAGCTGTAAGGCAGCAACTCTACCATTGTGCCACTGTGCCAACTCTGTTCCCATTTATTTCCCATCACTATTCCTTATTTCTGCTGTTAACCAGAAAATGACACTCTCGATATAACAAAAAGGACTAAAATGACAATCTCTGCATTTCACTGGCGTCCTTTGATCTTCTCTACGACGAGGGGAAAAGTGACTTGGGCAAGTGTGACTGGATAAGTCATAAGTGATAGGAGTAGAATTAGGCCATTCGGCCCATCAAGTCTAACGCCATTCAATCATGGTTGAACTATCTCTCCATCCGAATCCCATTCTCCTCCCTTCTCCCCATAACTTCTGACACCAGTACTAATCAAGAATCTATCTATCTCTACCTTACAATGATCCACAGACTTGCCCTCTACAGCCTTCTGTGGCAAAAAAATCCACAGATTCTCCACCCTCTTGACTAAAGAGATTTCTCCTCATCTCCTTCCTAAAATAATATCCTTTAATTCTGAGGTTATGACCTCTACTCCTAGACTCTCCCACTAGTGGAAACATCCTCTCCACATCCACTCTATCCAAGCCTTTCACTATTTTATATGTTTCAAGGAGGTCTCCCCTCATTCATCTAAACTCCAGAGAGTACAGGCCCAGTGCTGAAAAATGCTCATCATAAGTTAACCTCCTCATTCCTGGGATCATTGGTGTAAACCTCCTCCGGACCCTCTTCAGAGCCAGCACATCCTTCCTCAGATATGGTGCCCAAAATAGCTCAAAATATTAGTATAATATAGTGATAAGGAAGAGCGAGAAAGCCCAGTTCAGTCTGACAGAAAGCTCACAGAGTGAGGAATGGGTTTTCATAATAACATAAGGTATAATTTATTTAAGAAGGAACTGCAGATTCCTTTGGAAAATCGAAGGTACACAAAAATGCTGGAGAAACTCAGCGGGTGCAGCAGCATCTATGGAGCGAAGTAAATAGGCAACGTTTCGTCTGAAGAAGGGTTTCGGCCCGAAACGTTGCCTGTTTCCTTCGCTCCATAGATGCTGCTGCACCCGCTGAGTTTCTCCACCATTTTTGTGCACCTAAGGCATAATTTAGTTTATCGTAATAGTTTTGTTTAGTTTAGTTTAGTGATACAGCGGGGAAACAGGCCCTTTGGTTCACCGAGTCCGCATCAAACAACGATCCCTGCATATTAACAACATTCTACACACACTAGGGACACTTTATATTTATACCAAGCCAATTACCCCCAAACCTGTACGTCTTTGGAGTGTGGGAGGAAACCGAAGGTCTCGGAAAAAAACCTATACGGTCATGGAGAGAATGTACAAACTCTGTACAGTTGGCATCCATAGTCGGGATCGAACCCGGGCCTCTGGAGCTGTAAGCACTATAAGGCAACAACTCTACCGCTGCTCCACAGTACCTGCCCTCATATAGACACAGCCACGATAAAGGAGGCTCAGCTTTAATGAGGGGGCAGCAACAAAACTGTAACATCCATCTAGCTGAGAGATAAATGTTGTCTTCGGTTCTCTAATTGATCCCAGGCGGAGGAAGAATACATCAGCAATGACCAATTCATTAATGTCAAGAAGATGATTGATGTTTTGCAAGCTATTGATAATTGTCAAAATTAATAGTGATCTAAGTTCCAATTCCTCAGCAATTTCAGTGATCTCTTTTCCAGCCCATTTAAGATGGTTGCAGGTAGCTGATAAAAATCGTGCTGCATCCCAGAATAGATTTAATCATCCCGTCTGTCAACTGTGTCGCGGATGGTATAAGTTTCATTGGCTATATTTAAGAGGGAGTTAGATGTGGCCCTTGTGGCTAAAGGGATCAGGGGGTATGGAGAGAAGGCAGGTACAGGATACTGAGTTGGATGATCAGCTATGATCATATTGAATGGTGGTGCAGGCTCGAAGGGCCAAATGGCCTACTCCTGCACCTATTTTTTATGTTTCTATGTTTCTATGTTGCTATGTAACTTTCTGAGTTAAGTCTTACATGAAGAGCTTTGTGGCAATAATTAGGTTGTCATTTCTGGTAGTTTGTTTAGTTGCTGTCTCAGCTAGACAGGAAAGATCCCTTGACATGATTGAACGGAAAGCAAGAGAGTCCCCTTCAGTGATCTGGCCAATACTTTTCCCTCAATCAATATCACTGATGTCGACGGTCTGGTCATATTATATTGGGTACTTGTGATACCCTGAAGTGGGCTAGTTGGCTGCTGTGTTTCATGTGTTATAATGCCACTTCAATCAAATAATTCTTTGTCTGTAAAGCACTGCAGGATATCCTGAGATTGATTAGATGTTCAATAAATGTAACGTTTCTTTTGTATGAATATTAATGATGGCATTCTGAAGCTACTTGCTATCTATTATCTTTAATACAATGGCCTGACAGCACACAGTATCCATAGGCACTGTGAAATTGCCACTTCCATCAACACTATCAAACACAGGTATGATCGCGGGAGGTAGACCCAGGTTGTGGATGGAGCAAACATCCAACCAGTGTACATTCTGTGATTTCGCTATTAGTGTAAGTGGACTATTAATTCATCGGGTGAAGGAAGTCACTATGTGCCAATTAGCCCACTTATCTAGCCCATGCATTTTCTAACAACAAAAGATATATTGTAGATCGGCACAAAATGCTGAAGTAACTCAGCGGGACAGGCGGCATCTCTGGAGAGAAGGAACGGGTGATGTTTTGGGTTGAGACCCTTCTTCAGACTCTGGAGAGAAGGAATGAGTGACGTTTAGAGTCAGTACCTTTCTTCAGACTTGAAACGTCACCCATTCCTTCTCTCCAGAGATGCTGCCTGGCCCGCTGAGTTACTCCAACATCTTATTTTATTTTCTCTTTAGTTTAGGGATACAGCACGGAAACAGGCCCTTCAGCTCACCAAGTCGGCACCGACCAGCGATCCCCGCACATTAACACAAGCCTACACACACTAGGGGCAATTTACACATATACCAAGTATACAAACCCATGCCAATGAATCTACAAATCTGTACATCTTTGGAAGGTGGGAGGAAACCGAAAATCTCGGAGAAAACCGACATGGTCACGGGGAGAACATACTAACTCTGTACAGACAGCACCCGTAGTCAGGATTGAACCCTGGTCTCTGGTGCTGCAAACGCTGTAAGGCAGAAACTCTATCACTGCACTACCGTGCCGCCCACATCTTCGGTTTAAACCAGCATTTGCAGTTCCTTCCTACACAAGATATATTGTACTCTGTGTATCAATGCATGTGGATGTGCTGTGATTCTGTTGAATAGGCGAGTCATGTGGTGTGTCTGCTCGGGAACAATGAAACGTAAACCATTCCACTTTGTTTATAGCAGGAGTTTGAAAATTAAATACCCAGATAGGTTAGGTGCTTCATTGAACATAAACTCTTTCTATCGTTGTATATATACAGTCTTGATCCATTTAGGAAAACCTTGCTTCCAAGATGGCGCCCAACCAAGACGACTATTTGCATGCTGGCCACAGAAGCAGATCTACAATCACATATTTCAATCACTCCACACTTTTAAATCTCTCTATACACTTTAATGGCTCGATTGTAATCATGTATTATCTTTACAATGACTGGTTAGCACGGAACAAAAGCTTTTCACTGTACCTCAGTACGCATGACAATAAACTAAACTAACTAACAAACGAACTAATTAATTAACTAACTAACTAACCTTACATGGTTCAGCCTAGTAGCTTTGAATCTTTAGCTCAGATTTAGAGTCATAGTCATAGAGTCCTACCGCACAGAAACAAGCCCTTCAGCCCAACCTGCCCATGGCGACCAAGTGCCCCATCTACACTAGTCCCAAATACCTCTAAACTTTTCCTAGCCACATACCTGCTCAAATGTGCAGGCTCGAAGGGCCGAATGGCCTCCTCCTGCACCAATTTTGTATGTTTCTAAATGTCTTTTAAATGTTACAGTTCCTGCCGCAACTATCTCCTCTGGAATCTCGTCAGTAAATCAGAAATTGATGCAGCATAACACACCAGACAGGATGTGAAGAAATGGTCATTACATTTCAAGGTTTGAAAACTTTTATTAGTATTGAAAAAAGTTAGAAATGTAAAATATTTTGTCCAGGATATGGGACAGGAAAGTGGAGATTATATGGCCCAGAGAAAGGATTCGGTCTGTAGAGGGGGGGGTCGACGGGAGATATTAAACAAGATGATAATGTGTTTTCCTATGGTAAAGGCAGAAAAAACATTGGTATTGAAAGCAAAGTTTGAAAATGTATTAACATAGTGTGAGGGGGAGAAAACTACACCACACTACATTAATGTCAGGCAACTGCATGTGGGTGGAAGCCTTGTGGCAATGTTATCACTTGCACAGACTGGTGGAGGTGGTATTGAAACATGACTGCCTCTGCTCTCTGCTGATGTTCACAGTCATGATCGACTCGCCTTATTGTGATGTGGGTAAAAGGGTTACATTTTGCAAAGGATAAAAAAACCCTACGAATGAAAGACGTTTGCATTCAAATATGGAGGATTCAATTCCATGATAAATCATTTTATAAAGTCAGATACCATCTGTGTTTAAAATATCCATGTATAATGTCGCAGATTAGTTCAGTTGTAGTTTAGAGATAAAGCAAGGAAACAGGCCCTTCGGCCTACTAAGTCCGCATTGACCAGAGATCCCCGCACATTAACACTATCTTACACACACTCGGGACAATTTACATTTATACCATGACTGCCAAGTCCTCCTTTCACAATTTCCATGTCAATGGCAGACACACTGCTGTCGGTAATACTCTGCTTTCATTAATTTCTTGAGAACCTGGGGCAAGGAAAGTTGTAAGGAACCAGCAACAGAACAATGGTTACAAGGATAATCAAACTCAGCTTCACCCATAACAAAGGCACATATTATCATGTTTAGTTTAGTTTTGTTTAGTTTAGTTAGGTTTAGTTTAGTTTAGTTTAGTTTAAGTTAGGGATACAGTGCAAAGATAGGCCCTTCGGTCCACCGAGTCCGCACCAACCAGCGAGCCCCGCACAGTAACACTACCCTACACACACTAGGGACAATTTACATTTACACCAAGTCAATTAACCTACAAACATTTACATCTTTGGAGTGCGGGAGGAAACCGAAGATCTTGGAGAAAACCAAAGATCTCGGGGAGAACGTAGAAACTCCGTTTGATAGACAGCACTCATAGTCAGGATTGAACCAGGGTTTCTGGTGCTGTAAGGCTATAACATATTTATTTTTAAAGCTGAATATAGTGTTAATGCTACCAGTGGAGATAAATAAGTTATTTCCCCGACAATTATGTTGTCCTTGCCAACTGACTACTCTGACTGATACTGATTTAATGCACATGAATTTAATCTAACTAGTCTCCACTCAAGATAATTTCTGGAAAAGTTACCATGCTTCACTTTAGGAGACGTTACTGTCTCCCCTGCTCTTTAAACGGAATAATTTAAACTGGATAGTTTTGTTCCTCAGAGTAACAGCACACACCTTTAGGAAGGAGGAATAACTTTGGTCAGGAGGAATTTCTTTGGTGAATCTGTGGAATTCATTGCCACATATGGCTGTGGAGGGCAAGCCAATGGGTATTTTTTTAGGCAGAGATTGACAGGTTCGTGATTAGGATAGGTGTCAAGGGTTATGGAGAAAAGGCAGGAGAATGAGTTTGAAAGGGAAAGATAGATCATACATGATTGAATAGCAATAGCAGACTCGATCAGCCAAATGCCTACTGCTGCTCCTGCAGTATAACTTATGAACTTATGAACCGCTTCCCATGACTACAATGCCCTTCGGTCACACTATTCAATTCAATGGCAGACACTCTGCTACCTGTAATACTCTGCTGACCAGACATCCCCGCACACTAGCACTATCCTACTCACTAGGGACAATTTACAGTTATACAATTAAGCTACAAACCTGTACTTCTTTGGAGTGTGTGAGGGAACTAGAGCACCCGGAGAAAACCACTGCTGGTCATTGGGAAAACATACAAACTCCATACAGACAGCACCCGTAGTCAGTATCGAACACGGGTCTCTGACGATGTAAAGCAGCAATTCCACCGCTGAGCCACCTTACCGCTCCAATGGTTAAGAAAATAATCAAAGGTTGACTCAGCTGCATCGATGACAAAGGCACATATTAGCATGTACTTGGTTGCTCTGTACCTTAATTGGTACACATGACAATAAAAGACCTTTGAAACCTTTCAAATTAACATTCAGCCATGACTAAGTTGGATGAGATCACAGTGACAGGCCTCTGGCTAGCTTCACTCCATATGTCAGTGAAGCGGACTGCAAGTATCATAGATTTCCCACCAAAAGGCTAACATTTTAGCCGCAATGGAAGGAAAGTGTGTTGCACAACCCATAACACCAGCAGGTTGTGTGACCAAGTGTGACAAACGTTGCACTAAGGTAAACTGTACACAGAAATGTCTGGCAAATTTCTCCGTGGCATTCTAGTGCAGTAGGTAAAGCTGCAGTTTCACATCAGAGAATTGGTTTGAACTAATCCTCGGGTAATAATAATAATAATGGATGGGATTTATATAGCGCCTTTCTAATACTCAAGGCGCTTTACATCGCATTATTCATTCACTCCTCAGTCACACTCGGTGGTGGTAAGCTACTTCTGTAGCCACAGCTGCCCTGGGGCAGACTGACGGAAGCGTGGCTGCCAATCTGCGCCTACGGCCCCTCCGACCACCACCAATCACTCACACACATTCACACACAGGCAAAGGTGGGTGAAGTGTCTTGCCCAAGGACACAACGTCAGTATGCACTCCAAGCGGGATTCGAACCGGGTACAGTATGTGTGGAGCTTGCACACTCTCCCTGTGACTGCGAGGGCTTCCTCTGCGTGCTCCAGTTTCAAGTGTTCAAGAGTGTTTAATTGTCACACGTGCTGAAACAGAACAATGAAATTCTTACATGCGGCAGCACGACAAGCAAAAAAAAATCGATAAATTAAAAAAAACAATATTGAAGTAGAAAAAAACGATAGCCTAAAGTCCGTCGAGTAACCAAACAGTTCGTAGTTCAAGGTTTAGTTGGTTATAAGATCAGAAGATCATGTGATAGTAGAATTAGGCCATTCAGCCCATCAAGTCTACTCCGTCATTCATTAATGGCTGATCTATCTCTCCCTTCTAACCCCACTCTCCTGCCTTCTCCCCATAACCTCTGACACCCATACTAATTGAGAATCTATCTATCTATGCTTTAAATATATCCACTGACTTTGCATCCAGAGCCTTCTGTGGCCTTGGTGTTTGTGGTGTTCAATTGTCTGATGATTGTTGGGTTTCCTCCCACAGTCCAAAGTCATGTGGGGTTTGTAGATTGAATGGCCTCTGTAAATTAGTTAGTGGACAAACATAGAACTAATGTGAATGGGTGATTGATGATCAGCGTGGACTTAGTGGGCCGAAGGGCCTGTTTCCATGTTGTATTTTTCAATCAGTCAATTCTCAATATTAATTCATCTGAAGAAGTTCATCAGCACCACCACCCAAGGAAAATAGGTTCCACATGCAATTAGTTCATGGACTCCATAAGCCTATGACCAAAACAGATGTCCAAATAGGTCAATTTCTCAGGCAACGTCTTTCCATAATTGATTGATCTCACGCAATCAATCTTTAAGACAAGCGCACCCAACCTCTCCTGAATTTTCTTCAGGTGAATTTTGAGGACACCGTAACAAGTACTCCAGTTTCTGACAGAAGTAAAAGTTAGCACGTCTGAATGACATATCTGCCACTTTTTGCTGCTATTTCATTTGCAGGGGAATCATATTGGTAAGACAGTTAAGTAACATTTCCCCTGCCCTCTGCCTTCTCTTCAAATGGATATTATGGACAGATTATTTTGTTATTTTATAAAATAGTCGAATTACATGCTCACCAGTCAATTATGAAAGGAAAACGCTTCGATATTCAAACCTTGCAGCAGAGGAGAGAGGTTAGAGTGTAAGGGTGTGTCCAGTGGAGGTGGGATGCAGGGGCTTTGTAGCCAGTTCCACCGCAAAGCTCCTGAGGGAAGTAGGAGTCAAAGGGCAGGCACAAAGGAGGGCAATAAAAGAACTTGCCAATGCTGCCAAACGGAGCAGACACTGGCTGTGGCTGAAGAGGAAAGATGCTGTCTGGGCTGCCAAATGACGATCTAGAGGCTAACAATAGGACACACACCCAGGACTGATCAACCTGCGGTGGGCCTGCCTCGACTGAGGGTGTCTTGTGATAAAAGGCCAAAACACCCAGTGACGTTGAGGTACACAACTGAAGATGTGTCTGATTGGTAGCAAATTCACCTAGTGGTCATACCCAAGAATGTCAATTGTAGTGAAATCTTAGGGATTGTAACAACCAGTCCTACTAATCAAAAAAATTCAGTTGCTGGACTTTAAGTGCTCATCAGACCTATACACTAGAATAGCCTTGTGGCTCTTCCAACCTGTTGAGTTCTCAGCCATCAGTCAGATGTAGACAAGGAGTGAAGTGAAATCCTGACTATGTGCGCTGTCTGTACGGAGTATGCTCGTTCTCCTTGTGACCGCGTGGGTTTCCTCCGGGTGCTCTGGTTTCCTCCCACATACTAAAGAGGTGCAGGTTTATAGGTTAATTGATTTCTGTAAATTGTTCCTCATGAGTAGGATGGAACTAGTGTACAGCTGATCGTTGGTCGGCATGGACTCGATGAGCCGATGGGCCTGTTTCCACGCTGTATCTCTAAACTAAACTAAACTAAAACAAGAAAGGTGAGTTGTCTCTTGACGTTTACCAGAATGCTGTCTGCTTTAGCAGATAGTACAAATAAGGAGAGGTTGAACAAACTTAGATTGTTTTCTCTGGCGCGTAGGACACTGAGGGAAGATCCATTGGAAGTACATAATATTATGAGAGGCATATAGGGCAGACAATCAGAACCTTTGCCCCGGGTGGAAATATCGAGGATGTGATAGCTTTGAAGTGAGAGTGGATAAGTTTAAAGAAGACGTGCAGAGCAATTTTTTTTTACACACAGAGAATTGTGAGTGCCTGGGACATTGCCAGGGGTGGTTGTGGAGTCAAATACAGTAGTGGCATTTAAGAAGCTTTCGGATAGGCACATGGATATGCAGGGAATGGAGGGATATGGATCAGCTGCAGGCAGAGAGAATCAGTTCAACTTGGCAGCATGTTCGGCACGGACATTGTGGGCCAACAGGCCTGTTTCTGTGCTGCACTGATTTGTTTGACATTCTTTAAAGTGGGCAGTGCAAAGTAGAAGGAGAATAACTAGATGCATTTCAATACTCTTAGTGTGCGGCATCAAATCTTATTTTCCAATTACAATAATTCTCCCAGCAAACACTACCTACAGAAAAAAACACATCCATGCATACCTGAAGTATTTACTGAAGTTCACTGCACAGAACGTGCTGATTGACCTATTTCCGGGAATTCAAACATTTTTAGACTACGCTTGTGAAAATTTATGGTTCCAGCAAATAAATTGCATATTTTCAGAAAGGTCCAATCTAGTAGCACTGGATTTATTATTATGTAAATGAGGACAGGATTTGTAGTTATAAAAGAGTTGCTTTTGGCAAGAGATGACTCCAGAAGCTATAAAAATGCTACATGCTTTGCTCTCCTCCAGATCTGAGCTGACCAGCCAATTTCAGATGGGAACTGACTGTTGTGAGATAGACAGAGAGACAGGACAAGTGATGAATGCAATTACAGAAACTGTCTCACATTTAAATCGAATTCCATGAGGAATCTGTGAGTCAAAGTGCCTCAATACAATTTTTACTGAACACTTTTAACTCATTACTCTGTTTCTGAAAGTGCACAGATCAATACCTTAGTTAAAATAGCACACAGCAAAATGTGATATGTGAATTGATCGTAAAAACAGGATCATCTTCTCTGTGATTAATACTTGGTCTATGGATAACTGGCCTAAAGTTCTTGCATTTTTCTGGACATGTTTGCTGCATGAATCAAGGGGGGGGGGGGGGGGGGAGGGGGGGCGTTTGGAGAAACAGATTGGCATTAATTCAGTACATATCTGACCTGTGCTGTTGATAGTTCATTGCATGCTGTCCAAATGGAAATCTGAAATTTTGTGCAGTGTAAAACTTGTAGGATTCATTCTTTGTTTGTTTTGTTCGATTAGAATGTGCTCCATTGTTAGCAACCTTATCTCAGAGTCTGAAAATCATAAATTCACATCCAGAGCATTGACACGTGGTACTGAGGGATTATGCCTCTACTGGAGGTGTGATTTGTCCGTAAGGATGATAATGTTATTAACACGATTAAAAATCACGTAAGCTACTAACAATGCACAGATCCCAAACACAGCATAAAGATGGTGCATGAATGAATATTTAATAGTTATTCTGGACCAAGTATGCATTGAGTCAACTGACTGGATCAACTCCTCCTCTAACTGCAGCCCATATTATAATTGAATGAATGAATGAATGAATGAATGAATGAATGAATGAATGAATGAATGAAAGACTACTTTGTCACATGTGACAACTCACAGTGAAATTATTTGCATGCATACCCAAGGTGTACAAATAGTCACCACATAAAGGGCGCTCACAAAGTTATAAAGTGTATTGCATCAGGCTCTCCTTTGTTCTCCTCCACCCAACACCTCCCCTCCCCCAAACCCATTATGGTGGTCCCCCACACCAGGTCCTCACATGTGGCCCGTCCTCAACTGCCGGCTCCTTCAATGACCACCATAGAAAATAGAGACATAGAAAATAGGTGCAGGAGGAGGCCATTTGGCCCTTCGAGCCAGCCCTGACCGGCACCAACCTCGACCAGCACCCTCGTCGACCACGGGTCGACCCACGAAGCTCTGTTGGTCGCGAGGTTCGGTCGACCTAGGGAGCCTCCACCAGCCCGCTAAGCTCCACCGACCCGCGAGGCTCCACCAAACGTATTGATGTATCCAACACTTTATCATTACTGTCCACTCTGTAAAAGTATTATCCGCCATAGGCCCTGCACTTTGGGTATTCTGAATACAAGATGTACTTAAGGTCATAAGATTTAGTTTAGTTTAGTTTAGAGTTACAGAGCGGAAACACAGCCGACAGCCCATCGGGTCAGTGCCAACCAGCGATCCCTGCACATTAACACTATCCTACACACACTAGGGACAATTTACATTTATACCAAGCCAATTTACCTACATACCTGTACGTCTTTGGAGTGTGGAAGGAAACCGAAGATCTCAGAGAAAACCCACGCACGCCACGGGGAGAATGTGCAAACTCCGTACAGTCAGCACCCGTAGTAAGGATCGAACCCAGGTCTCTGGCGCTGTAAGGCAGCAACTCTACCGTTGCGCCACCGAGGAATTAGGCCATTTGGTCCATCAAGTCGACAGTGCCATTCAATCATGGCTGATCTAGCCCTCCCTCCTAAGCCCATTCTCCTGCCTTGTCCCCATAACATCTGACACCTGTATAATCAAGAATCTACCCATCTCTGCCTTAAAAAAATATCCACTGACGGCCTCCACAGCCTTCCGTGGCAAAGAATTCCACAGATTCACCACCCTCTGACTAAATTCCACAGATTCACCATCCTCGGACTAAATAGGCTATGACTAGTCCTAGACTCTCCCACTAGTGGAAACAGCCTCTCCACATAGTGTTATGTCTATGTTGTTATCTCCTCACATGAGCTTGGGTGGTTAGCTCATGAATTGTTTTCCCTTTGAGGAAAGCACCAGCCCATCACTCGACACAGTCCATCCCTAGTTAATAGTTGTCCGTCACCCATTTAGTCAAAGGGTGGTGAATCTGTGGAATTCAATGCCACAGAAGGCTGTGGAAATGGTCAATTAATATTTTATAAGGTGAAGAATGGTAGATTCTTGATTAGCACTGGTGTCAGGGGTTATGGGGAGAAGGTAGGAGAATGGGGTTGAGAAGGAAAGATAGATCAGCCATGATTAAATGGCAGAGTAGACTTAATGGTCCGAATGGCCTAATTCTGCCTCTATAACTTATCAACTTATGATAGTTGCTTCATGTTGTTGCATGAATCTACACAACTTTAGTTAGGCTACATTTGGAGTATTGCATGCAGTTCTGGTCTCCCTAGTGGAGGTTTGTGAAGGCTTCAGAATGGTGCAGAGGAGATTTATCGGAATAATGCCCAGATTAGGGGGTACTGGCTACAGGGAGAAGTTGGTCAGACTTAGATTGTTTTCCAGTGCTGTAGTAACTCAACGGGTCAGGCAGAATCCCTGGAAGGCATGGATAGGTCAGGACCCTTCTCCAGACTGATTGTGGCAGGAATGAGGTGGTGGGGGCTGAAAAAGCTGGAAAGGGTTGGGACAAAGCTTGGGATCATCCTGTCGTCCTTCCCCAATTCACTACCTTGAAAAGTCACCCCCCGCCCCCCTCCACATGGTGCCTTTGTGTGTTATTGACAAGATGCACTGCAGTAATTTGCTGAGGTTTATCCTGCAGCTCCGACCAACACCACAATTTCAATCACTAAGAGTAGCGATGCATGGTTAAATCTGTAGGTTTGCATCCAAGTCACACACTATCCCACTCGAATATATCACATTCCCTTGTGATTTCTCCTATCAGAGTGTCCTTTCAGAGTATCCTTTGCACAAGCAATGCAGTAGGTCTAGAAGACAGCTTATCCTCTGTCTTCTTAAGGGAAATCACGACTGAGAATTAAATGCTGACATTGTAGCTGACAATTATGTACTGTGACGCAGCAGAAGAAACTTGGTTAGCTGACGCGATGGGTGAATTTACCACCAATATTCTCTCTCGTTCTTTGTTTCTTGTCAGAAAATGCCAATTTAAGGCTCCAATGTTAGCTTTATAATTAGGCCCTTTGGCCCACCAAGTCCATGCCGACCAGCTATCCCCACACATGAACACCATCCTACACCCACTAGGGACATGGTGGGAGGAAACCAAAGATCTCCGAGAAAGCTCACGCTGTCACGGGGAGAATGTACAAACTCCGTACCGACAGCACCCGTAGTCGTGATCGAACCCGGTTCTCTGGCGCTGCAAGTGCTGTAAGGCAGTGTAAACAGGAGACTAATACACTATGTGACCCAAAGTCATCTTTAATCGGCACAGAGACTTGCATAACAGCATAAAGGATGGTTAGTTGTCAGAACATCCTAACTGCTGCTCGAACTGAGCAGTGCCGGAAGCAAGTGTTAGTATAAACGTTACAGTGGGGTGGGGGTTAGTGATGCTAACTTATATATGATTGGATGACATGCATAACCAATCTACAGGCAGCAAACTCTACCACAGCGCCACTATGCAGATGAGAGGGGCACCATTTAACGGAGATGTGCAAGGCACGTTTTTTGTTTGCACAGAGGATAGTGGATGCCTGAAATGCACTGCCAGCAGTGGTGATGGAGGCAGATATGATAATGGTGTCAAAGAGGCTTTTAGATGGGCATATAGACATGCAGTGAATGGAGGGATATGGATTAGGTTTTGGCACATGAGATTAGTTTAACTTGGCATCACGCTTGGCACAGACAATGTGGGCTGTAGGATGTTCCTGTGTCAGAAATTAAAGTAATAATTATGTAAATGGAATCCATCCCATTCAGGAATGAATAGCTTAACCTATGATGAGCGTTTGTTGGCACTGGGCCTGTACTCGCTGGAGTTTAGAAGATTGAGGGGGGACCTCATTGAAACATACAGAATAGTAAAAGGCTTGGATAGAGTGGATGCGGAGAAGATGTTTCCGCCAGTGGGAGAGTCTAGGACTAGAGTTTGTTAAAGGATGCTCGTTTAGGAAGGCGATGAGGAGAAATGTATTTTGTCAAAGGGTGGTGAAACTGTGGAATTATTTGCCACTGAAGGCTGTGGAGGCCAAGTCAATTGATATTTTTTAAGGCAGAGATAGATAGATTCTTGATTTGTACAGGTGTCATAGGTTATGGGGAGAAGGCAGGAGAATGGGGTTCGGAGAAAGAGATAGATCAGCCATGATTGAATGGTGGAGTAGACTTGATGGGCTGAATGGCTTATTTCTACTCCTATTCCATAATATTGATATATGGGTGTAATCGGTATATGTACATGCTGATGTTTGCGCAAAAGCACACAAGTGTGCATAAAAGTAAATAGAAAAATATTGAAATCTCCTCCAATGTGCGCTATGGTCAGAGAATCCATCAACATTCCCTCATTGCCTGGACTCACACAGAATGAGCATGCTTGCAGAGTCATTATCCAACAGACAACTATAAAACTTCATGCAATGGGAGGGAAGCAAAGAGAGAAATCAGTCAAAGAAAAGATCAGTCAATGTTTAAATCAAGATAAAAAAGAAACTGTTTCTGAAGACCCATCCACTTAATTAATTGTTCCTGACATCCTGGGTATCCTACATATAATTTTGATCAGTGGAAATTAGTCTTCATGAAAGCCACTGACGGGAAACTGTTCATCCTGCAGTATTGGATATCAATATGCCCATGTTCATTAGAAACTATTTTGTGGCTTCACAACTTGATCTGACACAACCTCTTCTGATTAGATATGTCAGAAAGCTCACCCTGAACTGAGCCCCAAGGAGACATAGTAACATAGAAACATAGAAAATAGGTGCAGGAGTAGGCCATTCGGCCCTTCGAGCCTGCACCGCCATTCAATATGATCATGACTGATCATCCAACTCAGTATCCCATCCCTGCCTTCTCTCCATACCCCCTGATCCCTTTAGCCACAAGGGCCACATCTAACTCCCTCTTAAATATAGCCAATGAACAGGCCTCAACTACCTTCTGTGGCAGAGAATAGTAAGATTAAACGAGAACTTACCAGTTTGAAGTTTGATCTTTATTTTATGAGGAGTAACGTTGAGGGATTATGTGAAGACCCCGTCCAGTACGCATGCGTGTAAATCTTCAAAGCAGCGGTGTGAAATCACAGATAACAGTTGTTGAACTGAACATAGTAAGATAAGAGAACCATAATACCAGTTGAACTTTATGATAGAGGACTGGGAGCGGAGGGCATGTAATCCCTCAACGTTACTCCTCATAAAATAAAGATCAAACTTCAAACTGGTAAGTTCTCGTTCAATCTTACTATTTGACTTCGGAGTCACGTGAGTGACTACATGAAGATTTTAAAGCTCTGTGATTTCATGCCGTGGAACCGAGTCCAGGCTTCATACACTGCATCAGTAGGCCAATGATGAGTGAACATTAAGAATGCATTCAGACATGACATAGATATAGACATGTTGATGCTATTAATGAATAATAGTGGCAATAGTAACCTCCCTCAACCTGGAGGAAGTATGAACCATACCTAACATAGAGTTGGCAAATACCCCTGATCTGGCAATAAGTTTATTCTGAATATTTGGACAGATCAATAGTTTGACCATCCTGCAACCGCTAGGATGTGGTCCATCCCTGCTGCTGAGGTATAGCGGTCCTGGTGGAGTGAGACTCAATGTCAATGTACACTCCTGTATATGCCAGACCCATATAACCATCTGGAGAAGGTTCGTAGTGATTCCTTCTAACAAGATTTTATGTAACTAATAATATTGCTGTCAGTCTATAAGGCTCTTAGGAACCTTGACATATTGGTGTGAATGCGTGATCACACACAACCCAAGGTCCATGGGATATGCAACTCTAGTTTGGTCTTGTGTCCCTGTCTAATCTGCTTGATTAATCATAAACAAAACATGTTATTATAGCCCGCAGATATGATCATCCTATCCAGTGTTGCAATGACTGGACCCATAGCGCTGTACTCAGTGCCATGGCGTAATCACTAGTACGTGAGTATGACCATGGACAGGGATGTTGCTGGTGCCCATCGGTGAAGTGACGTAGTACAATGTTAACAACCCATATCTATGCGTCCCTAAGCCTGGGAGGTTTTAAGCTGACGATACCTTCTTTCTCTGGATATCAGAGCCAAATGATGAGGAGGTACTTAAGGCACAGTAATGGAATAGTAACTTAATGTTATAATCCCATAAAACTGAATTTTAATGTGTCAGTCATCCGTGCCGAGTTAAACGTGAGGAAGCATAAACAATGCTTCCCATCTCCTATGCAGATGGCTGCTATTTGGTGCTATCCCTGCAATCTGTAGTGAGCACTCTTAACGCTTATGGTTTGACAACCCGAGCCGCAGAAACGATCTCTCAGAGTCTGTAAGTCTGTGATTGATTATATCATGCAGAGGATGGTTTCAACATCACAACTGAACCAGCATCTTTTTATCTGGAATTAACCATGTAAGGTTTTATGTTCATTCTTCGCCTCAGCAGGAGCCATAGGTGTATAACCCAGGCAGGCACTATGAAAACCCGGAAGCGGGATTCTTGCTGAATTTTGCAAGACCCGTCTATTGAGGCCAAATGGAGGAAGACATAAAAGAACATTCCTTCCTAGTGTAGCGAGAATGCACCCTTCGCCACTGTATGCCTCGTTCACTGTTGATTGAAACTGGATGCAAGCAACTCAATAGTTAGTGTTCTATAGATCCACAATGTTATTAAATACTTTGTGATCACACATTCATTCTGTGCTGTCATTGATTTTGCATAATAATACAACAGTGCTAAATGCGGTTTGGTAAAACTATCACCGGATACTTTGATTTGATTGTACCTTTGTGATTAACATATACCACCACCAAAGTGTATCACCTTGGACTGGTGCATGCCGTATATGCATATCCACACACTCTTTAATGCACAGAATGCACCTGGTGTCCATTGGCAGTTGATACCATGACTGAACACTTGATAACTCATGCTAATCCCATCTGCCTCCGTAACTAGAGATGGTATTAGTAAATTACCCATCTTTGGGCAATAGCATCAGTTTGGAAATGACTGAAGATTTACGGATAAGAGGTTTTAGTGGAGCAAAGCTGTCCATCATTGTGACTTTGATTGTTTCAGCTAAAAATAGCAGAGGTCTAATTTTTTGTCTCAGAGCTGATCCCTAGACCAATAAATGGATGATTGTATCCCAACAATCAATAGTTTCAGTTGGTATCAACTTAATTTAAATTTAACTGGACGGGTGAGAACCAATTCCTCAAATATAGCTATGTGGCTGATAAGGCTAATTTAGTAAAATACAATATGTTCAATATCATCCAGATTGGCCATGCTACTTATTTGTTAGCTCTGTGCAGCCTAAGCACTGATAGTAGTGATTTGGTAAATAATCTGGAAACTGGAGTTCGCCCATTTTGTAACGCTACTGAGTGTATCGTTGCCTCATCCAGTTAAATATCAAATATCTTCAACCCTGTGAGCGGAAATGATCACATGGAAGTTATTCAGAAAAGTCTATACTGCACATGCGGGTTGAGGCTGTTGACAATGATCAGTCCACGTCCCATTCTTGTGAACCTTGTCTTGAAAGGCAACTCCAACCATACCTGTGTGCAGTATAAACTAATCTAGTGTTATCCCAAACCAGTGTAAATATTCAAACCAGTTTAATATTACCAACTTGTATCCGTGACAGGAAACATCATCGATGAGGTTCCATACCTTTATCAGAATGGGAGGACTTATGCAACCCGACCCAGGAGCTGCCTCAAACATGCGTGCATGATTTTACATCTGCTCCTGGGAGGTAGAGGAGCTTGAGTACGAGGTTGGCACATCTTCCAGGAAGGCCGTTTCGGAGCTGTGGCCTAAAAAAGACCTTTGCCCTGGTTGTACGGCCTTCAAGCTTTCACCAGCTTCAGTTAATCGTGGTTTGCTGGTGGGTGCGTAGGGGTGCTGCCTTCGAAGATGTGAGGTCTTGCGTGATGATGTGGCCTTCCTGAACCCGATGCCCACTCTTCGAGCTCCTGCTGCTGGTAGTGTTGTTCCTGCACCCCCTGCACACTTGTGATTTCTTCAGCCAAACCCCTGTCTTCAGAGTCAGCCCAGAAGTGACTCCTAATGCTCCCCTCTGTCGAGGGAGATGCATTATGCAGGCCTCAATAAGGTGCTGCCATGGGCGTCCCAGGACCCCCTGGTGACTAGGCTCCATATACCTAGCATGTCCCATTGGAGCTTCTGATCCATCAACCGCTCCATGCGGGATATGCGATCACAGTTGCTCCCGCCGGCGGTGAGTCTTCACAGCCCGACTTGTCCGAGTCTTCGGCCTGTCCGACTTCTGCTTGGCTTTCCCACCAGTCTGAGGTGTTGATTCCGACTGTGCAGGTGCCAGGTCGGAGACTGCTGATCAATAGCGATCCAGGTGCAGTCTACAGCTGCTGACTGCCCGCAATTCCACGGTCCTCCGCAGTCAGTCTGGATGCGGTCCATTCCTGTAACATATTCTCACATAATAGCACAAAACGACCTTCGAGTAAGGAATTTACCTGCATGTCCTTTTTAAACCTTCTGCTGCAGGGCAACGCTCCTCCCGAGCCTGGTCTCGTGGTCGTGGCTTGTTACAGCTGGGGTTCCTCTGTGGTCCTTGTAGAAAGGCTTCCATTGCGGGTTATTTCTCCCCCGAGCTTTTTCTCCGCGGTCCCTTATAACAGGGCATCTCCACGGTGTTCTCCAGTCTAAGTAGAGGTTCCTGCAAGAAGTTTTAACCTGTTCAAAAGGGAACTGCAGATGCTGGAATATCGAAGGTACACAAAATTGCTGGAGGAACTCAGCGGGTGCAGCAGCATCTATGGAGCGAAGGAAATAGGCGACGTTTCGGGCCGAAACCCTTCTTCAGACTGATGGGGGGTGGGGGAAGAAAGAAGGAAAAAGGGAGGAGGAGGAGCCCGAGGGTGGGCGGATGGGAGGGTGGGAGGAGACAGCTAGAGGGTGAAGGAAGGGGAGGGGACAGCACAGGCTAGCCAAATTGGGGGAATTCAATGTTGATGCCATAAGGGCGCAAGGACCCCAGACGGAATATGAGGTGCTGTTCCTCCAATTTCCGCTGTTGCTCACTCTGGCAATGGAGGAGACCCAGGACAGAGAGGTCGGATTGGGAATGGGAGGGGGAGTTGAAGTGCTGAGCCACCGGGAGGTCATGTAGGTTAAGGCGGACTGAGCGGAGGTGTTCGGCGAAACGGTCGCCCAACCTACGCTTGGTCTCACCGATGTAAATAAGCTGACATCTAGAGCAGCGGATGCAGTAGATGAGGTTGGAGGAGATACAGGTGAACCTTTGTCGCACCTGGAACGACTGCTTGGGACCTTGAATGGAGTCGAGGGGGGAGGTGAAGGGACAGGTGTTGCATTTCTTGCGGTTGCAACGGAAAGTGCCCGGGGAGGGGGTGGTGCGGGAGGGAAGGGAAGAATTGACGAGGGAGTTGCGGAGGGAGCGGTCTTTGCGGAAGGCAGACATGGGGGGAGATGGGAAGATGTGGCGAGTGGTGGGGTCACGTTGGAGGTGGCAGAAATAGCGGAGGATTATGTGTTGTATTTGCCGGCTGGTGGGGTGAAAGGTGAGGACCAGAGGGACTCTGCCCTTGTTGCGTGTGCGGGGATGGGGAGAGAGAGCAGTGTTGCGGGGTATGGATGAGACCCTGGTGTGAGCCTCATCTATGGTGGTGGAGGGGAATCCCCGTTCCCTGAAGAACGAGGACATTTCCGATGCCCTGGTATGAAATGTCTCATCCTGGGAACAGATGCGGCGTAGGCGGAGGAATTGGGAGTAGGGGATGGAGTCTTTACAGGGGGCAGGGTGGGAAGACGTGTAGTCCAGATAGCCATGTGAGTCAGTGGGTTTATAATGTATATCGGTCAGGAGTCTGTCCCCTGCGATGGAGATGGTGAGGTCAAGGAATGGTAGGGAAGTGTCGGAAATCGTCCAGGTGTATTGGAGTGCCGGATGGAAGTTGGTGGTGAAGTGGATGAAGTCAGTCAGTTGTGTGTGGGTGCAGGAGGTGGCACCAAAGCAGTCGTCAGAAGTTTTAACCTGAAAGTTTAAAAAAAAACTTACCTCAGGTCTTTTGCTGGCAGGAGAATCACGTCCACCCTGTCAGTCGCCACGCAATGCGATAGACGATATGACACGCATGCGTACTGGACGGGGTCTTCACGTAATCACTCACGTGACTCCGAATTAAAATTCCACAGATTCACCACTCTCTGTGTAAAAAATGGTTTTCTCATCTCGGTCCTAAAAGACTTCCCCCTTATCCTTAAACTGTGACCCCTTGTTCTTGACTTCCCCAACAGTGGGAGTTATCTTCCTGCATCTAGTCTGTCCAACCCCTTAAGAATTTTGTGAGTTTCTATAAGATCCCCCCTCAATCTTCTAAATTCTAGCGATTACAAGCCAAGTCTATCCAGTCTTTCTTCATATGAAAGTCCTGCCATCCCAGGAATCAGTCTGGTGAACCTTCTCTGTATTCCCTCTATGGAAAGAATGTCTTTCCTCAGATTAGGAGACCTAAACGCAATACTCCAGGTGTGGTCTCACCAAGACCCTGTACAACTGCAGTAGAACCTCCCTGCTCCTATACTCAAATATTTTTGCTATGAATGCTAACATATTAAAGAGACATATTAAAGGCACTACTCAAGTTCATAAATTACTTTCTCTGACAGTGAAGAAACTGTGCTGACCCACCTTCATGTTTCTTGACCTCCCCATAAGCTTTTGATCGGATTTCTTTCACACCAGCACCTTTCATTCTCTAGCGTAGTTTTCATTTGGTTCTAAGTATCCAACATTCACACCAAGGAATGCAACATCTCGGCTCACACCACTGAAAGAGAAGTTTTCCCATTTGTGAAGAAGGGTCTCGACCCTAAAACGTCACCCATTCCTTCTCTCCAGAGATGCTGCCTGTCCCGCTGAGTTACTCCAACATTTCATGATCTATCTTTGTGGAAATCATTGATCTGGACAATTTACAGTTTACCAACCTACATAGAGGTAGGCTTTTAGTCTCGTGATGGTAGTGGACAATCATTAATCCTATCTCTTCTAATGCATTTTCTCCAATGTAAGAGAAATGTAACTGTAAGAGATCCATCTATTAATATTTAATATTGTTCATCCAACTTGCACCTGGTAGGTGAGGTGGCATATCATCTCCACACCAGAAGCAAATTGTCATCCCATAGCTGAACCATAACAAATGTTAAGGGTGGCACAGTGGTGCAGCTGGTGCAGCTGCTGCCTCACAATGCCAGAGACCTGTGTTTGATCCTGTCCTCAGATGCAGTCCATGTGAAGTTAGCACATTCTCCCTGTGACAGTGTGGAATTCCTACATGTGCTCTGGCTTCCTGCTACATCTCATAGAAGTCATTTAATTGGCCTCTAAAAATTGCCCACATAGGCAGTGGATGAGAAAATGGGGTAACACAAAACTAGTGTGAATGGGTGATCAATGGTCAATGTCGACAGGGTGGATTAAGGAATCTGCTTCCATGCTGAATCACCAATACTAACCTAAAACACTTATATAGGCTCACAGTCTATGGCTAATTTCAAATCATATACTGGCTCATTCACTGAAGAATACATGAGAACAGTCGTAAATCAGCAAATCAAAAGGTCCTCTGCAAACCAGCCCCGTTGTACAAAACCCCTCCCCTACAATAAAAATCTACGACAACCTCCACCATTTAACTGTATCCAGATTCAGACATATTGTGCTATAATTGCACGGTTATGGATCAAAAGGCGGCCACGGTGGCACAACGGTAGAGTTGCTACCTTACAGTGAATGCAGCGCTGGAGGTCTGGGTTCGAACTTGACTACAGGTGCTGTCTGTACAGAGCATGTACGTTCTCCCCGTGACCTGCATGGGTTTACTCTGAGATCTTCTGTTTCTTCCCACACTCCAAAGATGTACAGGTTTGTATGTTAATTGGCTTGGTAAATGTAAAAATTATCTCTAGTGGGTGTAGGATAGTGTTAATATGTGGGAATTGCTGGTTGGCGCGGACCCAGTGGGCTGAAGGACCTGTTTCTGTGCTGTATCTCTAAACTAAAGGCTGTACTAAAAACTTGAATATTGAATTAGCCTAAAGTTTATTTCTGACCATCATGGTTTCAATTGTTTGAATATCTACATATTGTAGGAAAGTTTTCTGATTTGATTACCTATGTTTGAAGTAGGTCAAAGGTTCCTATACCTAGAATGCCATCTCCCAATTGTTAATAGTGATCGTGCCATGCAGATGTATATTATGTTTGATTTCAATGGAATAAAGGAGCAAATTACCATGGTCTCATGATGATGCGGTATGATTGTCTCTGCCAACTAGGGATTAATTTTTCGGCAAATGTAAGGACCTGAATCGATTTCCACTTCCCAGCACAAGGACATGCTCAAAGTAAGATTTCCATCATCTAACTAGAAGTTGTAACACAAATTTCAATAAATTTAGTAGTGGCTGTGGCGCAAGCAGTGAAAAATGACCATATGGACTGCCATCTGGCTAAAATTGCAAATGGTTCATTAATGGTGTTAAGGGAGAGCAACCTACCATCTTTACCTCATCTGAGAGTCATTTGGTTATAAAACAGCAACTTCATTGTTAACTCGCCCCTTCCCACCCAAACCACCCTGGTACTTTCCCCTGCAACTGCAGGACATGCATCACCTGTCCCTATACCTCCCCCCTCGACTCCATCCAAGGACCCCAACAGTCTTTTCAGGTGAGGCAGAGGTTCACTTGCACCTCCTCCAACCTCATCTACTGTATCCCCTGTTCCAGGTGTGGACTACTGTATTTCGGCGAGACCAAGCTCAGGCTTGACGATCATTTCGCTGAACACCTCTGCTCAGTCCGCCTACCAGATCTCCCAGTTGCTAAACACTTTAACTACCCCTCCGATTCCCACACTGACCTTTCTGTCCTGGGCCTCCTCGATTGTCAGAGTGAGGCCCAGCGCAAATTGGAAGTCCAACACCTCATATTTCGCTTGGGCAGCTTACACCCCAGCGGTATGAACATTGACTTTTTTAACTTCAAGTAGCCTTTGCGCTGCCTCTCTCTCCATCCCTCCCCCTTCCCTGTTCTCCAACGTCTGACTGTCCTCATTTACATTTTATCTCTGTTTGCTTTGTTGCTTCCCTGTTCTCCTAGCTAACAATGATCTATTCTACATTTTCTTTGACCCCCATCCCCTTTGTCTCGTTTTCACACCTTAGTATCTTCCTCTCCCCTGATTCAGTCTGAAGAAGGGTCTTGACCTGAAACGTCACCCTTCTGTCCCGCTGAGCTACACCAGCATTATGTGTCTTGCTTCATTATCAGTTCAGTTTAGTTTGTTGTCACGTGTACAGGTACAGTGAAAAGCTTTTGTTGTGTACTAACCAATTAGCAGAAAGACAATACATGATTACAATCGATCCATCAGAATGTATAGATACATGATAAGGGAATAACGTTTAGTACATGTAAAAATGTTGTTGTAGGAATAGAGTTTTATGAGCGGGAGCGATTGTAATATGAGTTTGCTTCTGTGGCTAACACGCAAATACCCGGGTGCTTTGAGTGCCATCTTGAACCTAAGGGAAGGAATGCAAAAATTAGTTATGGGGATCATACCAGAATTGAGGTGAAACTAGTCTGGGGAACATGAACATAGAAGACTGCTTTTCCCTTGATAAAAGACAATGGGATGAACAAGACGTTTTTAAGAAAGAACTGCAGACGCTGGAAAATACACCTGGAGTATTGTCTCCAAACTTGAGGAAGGACATTCGTGCTATTGAGGGAGTGCAGCTTAGGTTCACGAGGTTAATTCCCAGGGTGGCGGGACTGCCATATGTTGATAGATTGGAGCGGCTGGGCTAGTTTACTCTGGAATTCAGAAGGATGAGAGGGCATCTTATTGAAACATATAACATTATTAAGCCTTTGGACACGCTAGAGGCGGGAAACATGTTCCCAAATTTGTGGGAGTCCAGGCCATAGTTTAAGAATAAGTGGTAAGCCATTTAGAACATAGATGAGTAAAATCTTTTTCACACAAAGTTTTGACTGTGTGGAATTCTCTGCCGAAGGTGGAGGCTGGTTCTCTGGATGCTTTCAAGAGAGAGTTAGATAGAGCTCTTAGGTATAGCAGAATTAAGGGATATGGAGAGAAGGCAGGAACGGGATACTGATTGTGGATGACCAGCCATGATCACATTGAACGGCGGTGCTAGCTCGAAGGGCTGAATGGCCTGCACCTATTGTTTATTGTCTATAAAAATCAAAGGTGGACAAAAAAGCTGGAGAAACTCAGCGGGTGAGGTAGCATCTATGGAGTGAAGGAATAGGCGACGTTTCAGGTCGAGGCCATTCTTCAGACTGATAACGGGCGGGGGAGCGGGAAGAAGAAAGGAAGAGGCGGAGACTGTAGGCTGTGGGAGAGCTGGGAAGGGGAGGGGAAGGAGGGAGAAAGCAAGGACTACCTGAAATTGGAGAAGTCAATGTTCATACCGTGGGGTGTAAACTACCCAAGCAAAATATGAGGTGCTGCTCCTCCAATTTGCGGTGGACCTCAATTTGGCCATGGAGGAGGCCCAGGACAGAAAGGTCGGATTCATAATGGGAGTAGGAGTTGAAGTGCTGAGCCACCGGGAGATCAGGTTGGATATTGAAGGTGTAGCTATGGGCACGCGCACGGGCGCCTGATACGCCTGCCTCTTTGTAGGGTACGTCAAACAATCTGTATTCGAGGCTTACCATAGCCCTATGCCTGACCTCTACCTATGCTACATTGACGACTGCATTGGTACTACCTCCTGCACCCATGCAGAACTCACTGACTTCATCCATTTCACCACTAACTTCCATCCGGCATTCAAATTGACCTGGACCATTTCCGAAATCTCCCTACCATTTCTAGACCTCACCATCTCCATCGCAGGCTACAGACTACTGACCGACATCTACTACAAACCCACTGACTCCCATGGCGATCTGGACTACACTACATCCCACCCTGCTTCCTGTAAGGACTCTATCCCCTACTCCCAATTCCTCCGTCTACGCCGCATCTGCACCCAGGATGAAGTGTTCCACACCAGAGCATCGGAGATGCCTCATTCTTTAGGGAACGGGGGTTCCCCTTTTCGACCATAGATGAGACTCTAACCAGGGTCTCCTCTATATCCCGCAACTCCTCTCTCACTCCCCTTCCCCCTACTCGTATCAAGGGCCGAGTCCGCCTTGTCCTCACCTTCCACCCTACCAGCCGTTGCATACAACAAATAATCCTCCAACATTTTCGCCAATGGGATCCCACCACTGGCCACATCTTCCCATCTCCTCCTCTTTCTGCTTTCCTCAGAGACCATTCCCTCCGTAAATCCCTGGTCAATTTGACCCTTCCCACCCAAACAGCCCCCTCTCCTGATACTTTCCCTTGCAACCGCAGGAAATGCTACACTTGTCGCTTTACCTCCCCCCTCGACTCCATCCAAGGAACCAAACAGTCTTTCCAGGTGAGGCAGAGGTTCTCCTGCACATCCTCCAACCTCGTCTACTGCATCCACTGTTCCAGGTGTCAACTGCTCTACGTATGAGTGAGACCAAGCGTAGGCTTGGCGATCTCTTCGCACAACACCTCTGCTTAGTTTGCAATACCAACCTGATCTCCCGGAGGCTCAGCACTTCAACTCCCCCTCCCATTCCGAATCCGATCTTACTGTCCTGGGCCTCCTCCATGGCCAGAGTAAGGCCCACTGCAATTTGGAGGAACAGCACCTCATATTTTGCTTGGGTAGTTTACACCCCAGCGGTATGAACATTGACCTCCAATTTCAGGTAGTCCTTGCTTTCTCCCTCCTTCCCCTCCCCTTCCCAGCTCTCTCACAGCCTACAGTCTCCACTTCTTCCTTTCTTTTTCCCACCTCCCCCGACATCAGTCTGAAGAAGGGTCTTTCCCCGAAACGTCACCTATTCCTTCGCTCCATAGATGCTGCCTCACCCGCTGGGAAAAACAAGAAGATCACTATAAATCCCAAGTTCTATTGGAGTAGATAAAGGTTTTTCACGTGGGAATGAATTAAAAAAACAGATTATCATTATCATTATCATCCTTTTATTGTCATCATGCAAAGCAACAGTTGTACAGTGCAAAATGAGAAGACGTTTCCCAGGGAATACCGGAGCATCGCACATAAAACATTAAAAAACATTTCACGCATAAATAAAAAACAATCCAGTTCCTGATAAAAAACTGTACGAATAGTTAAAAAAACGTGCAGGTAAAAAAAGTTACATCAAGTCAGCAATTCAAAATATTACCAAGAGACCAAGTAAAGCCAGGTGTGATTTATTGACTAGGTGGGATGAATGTGCAATTCACAAGTACAGTGAGGAATTAAGGTGAATAGCTTGGCATTTAAGCAAAATTAGATAACTAAATCATATGAAACTCGAGAATGAGAAGACATTTGAGTGTTATGTTCCAGAATTAGGGGAGGAAGTATAACAATGATTATAGAGTTATACAGTGTGGAAACAGGCCCTTCAGCCCAACTTGCTCACACGGGCCAACATGTCCCAGCTACACTAGTCCCACCAGCCTGTGCTTGGTCCATATCCCTCCAAAACCTGTCCTATCCATGTACCTGTCTAACTGTTTCTTAAATGATGGGATAGTCCCAGCTTCAACTATCTCCTCTGGCGGCTTGTTCCATACACCCACCACCCTTTGTGTGGAAAAGTTTCCCCCTCGGATTCCTATTAAATCTTTTCCCCTTCACCTTGAACCTACTGTCTGTCTTCTGTTCCTCGATTCCCCTACTCTGGGCAAGAGACTGTGCATCTATCCGATCTATTCCTCTCATGATTTTGTACACCTCTATATAGGTATGTTGCAAAGCCTACCTGAAGCGTCGCTGAAAATCTGTCGCTGCGGGTGTGCGCGATTTTGGCGCCGTTTAGAGGGGGCGGTTTTAAAACGCGATTTTCTCTAGGCTGTTCCAATCGAAGATGTTCAGCCTTGTAAATTATTAACGAAAAATCGCTGAAAGACCCCGTCGCAAAAGCTATTATTAGTTTTAAAGGCCTTGAATAATAGTTATAGTAGTTTAAAAATCAATCTATAAGCCCGCGACCACCAGCAACCGCAGGGTCTCATAAAGCAGACAACTGAAGGTAGGCTGTATATTTTTACATTAAAAAGGGCTTCTTAAGATCCCTTTATACAAAGTTTAATATTGCGAGTAGCTCATTTTGGGCCCATTATATCCCGCAGTATTTTTCTGGGCATTTGGGGGCACAAATCTACCGCAATGTGAACGTTCTAAACCAGCGCGTTCCACAGGGACCCACTGGAAAGCTGATTTTAAATGGGCATTTATTTACAGCAATTGAACACTAAATTCCTTCCATTTGGCCTATAAATTAATGTAAATGAGATTTAAAAATCATGTTTTATTGTGAATTATTTGTGAATATTATTTGGACATTTAGGCTATTTAAAAATGTTAATCATTTATTAAGAAATGGATAGATGTTTAGATCTAGTAATTGAAGTCTGAAATTAGCTACAATTAGGTAACTAACTAATTATATGCTTTAATTTCAGGTCATCCAAGTAAGATTATTTTATATTTGTTTCAGAATGCTTCAATCTATGATAACTGAAAATTTCATTCAGTTCTCTTAATATTTAAGAAAGTTATGGGCTTTTGACTGTTCACGATCACAGCTTTTTTGTTATGTCCATAGAAAATCAATAGGGAACAAGATGCTCATTTCCGAGTATGAAAATGTCCATAACTTTTTAAATACTTGAGATATGAAAGTGAATTAGGTGTCAAATTAAACTTATTTTTATGCTTTATCTGATGGGATAAATTGCAGACTTGATTTTTAAAATCTCAAAATTTTGTAACATTGCTACTCTATAAGATCACCCCTCATCCTCCTGAGCTCCAAGGATTAGAGACCCAGCCTACTCAACCTCTCCCCTCTAGTCCCTGGCTCACACCCTCTAGTCCTGGCAACATTCTCGTAAATCGTTTCTGAACCATTTCAAGCTTGATAATATCTTTCCTAAAACATGGTGTTCAGAACTGAACACAATATTCAAAATGCAATCTTACCAATGTTTTATACAACCGCAACATGACCTCCCAACTTCTATACTCAATACTCTGACTGATGAAGGCCAATGTGCCAAAAACCTTTTTGACCACCTTATCTACCTGCGACTCGACGTTCAAGAAACCATGAAGCTGCACTCTTAGATCCCTCTGCTCTACAACATTTCCCAGAGGCCTACCATTTTACTCTGTAGGTCCTGCCCTTGTTAGATGTCCCAAAATGTAACACCTCACACTTCTCTGTATTAAATTCCATCAACCATTCATTAACCCACCTGGCCAATCGATCCAGATCCAGCTGCAATCGTCTTCACTATCTGCAAAACCACTCACTTTTGTATCATCAGCAAACTTGCTAATCTTGCCCTGCATGCTCTCAATCAAATCATTGATGTAGATGGCCAACAGTAACAGGCCCAGTATCGAACCGTGAGGCTCACTACTAATCACAAGACTTCAGTCCGAGAAGCAACCTTCCGCAATCACCCTCTGCTTTGACTAACGAATGAGAGCAAGCAAGGGTTGAATATTCTGCACTTGTGCTTATATTTTCTCCAGGGATGTTGCCTGACCTGCTGAATTACTACAGCATTCTGTGTTCATATTTGGTGTAAACCAGCATCTGCAGTTCAGATTTTTTGCTCCGATTTCAATTCTGCATGTATACAAACTGATGAAGCCATGGCTTCTATAACACAGGGCATGCTGAAAAAAAGTAGTATCAAATTAGATAATTTGGATGACATTTCGAGCTGTGCACTATTAACTCTGATTAGCTGACAAGAAGCAACAACAAGAGGAAATACAAATATACAATGCCAGGCCTTCACTATGGTACCACTGAGTCATGACACATTCCTTCTATCCAGAGGTGCTGCTTGTCCCGCTGAGTTACTTCAGCAGTTTGTGGCTATCTTCGGTATAACCCAGCAACTACAGTTCGTTCCGACACATTTTTTTCTGCTCCATTGCGATATATCCTAAAGGTGTGCCTTCTTTGAAGAAGTTCTCCTCCTCTCTCCGATGAAAGTTCTGCAACATTCTCTCTCGATGTTCCCCCTCAGTGATTCCTCCTGCTCTCTAGCTCTATGACCATGTTTTAACCTACTTGCCTCATTGTCACCTTCCCCGAGCTAACAATGATCTATTCTACATTTTCCCCTAAGCCTCGTCCCCTTTGATATCTCGTTTTCACACTTTACCCTTCCATATCTCCATGTCTCCCTCTCCCCTGACTCTCAGTCTGAAGAAGGGCCTCGACCCAAAACTTCACCCATTCCTTCTATCCAGAGATGAGGACCCACAATCATGTTTATATCTATGGAGCGAAGGAAATAGGCAAAGTTTCGGGCCAAAACCCTTCTTCAGATTGATTTAGGGTGGGTGTAGGGGGGGGGGGGGGGTGGGGTCGGGGGGGGGGGTATGTTGCGGGGAGAAGAAAGGAGAAAGGAAGAGGAGGAGCCAGAGGGCTGAAGGGAGAGCTGAGAAGGGGAGGAGATAGCAAGGGCTACCGGAAATTAGTCAATGTTCATGCCGCTAGGGTGCAGACTGCCCAATGAGGTGCTGCTCCTCCAATTTCCCATGGTGCTCACTCTGGCCATGGAGGAGGCCCAGGACAGAAAGGTTGGATTCAGAATGGGAGGGGGAGTTGACGTGCTGAGCCACAGCGAGATCAGGTTGGTTAATGCGGAGGTGTTTGGCGAAACGATCGCCCAGCCTACGCATGGTCTCACCGATGTAGATCAGCTGACATCTAGAGCAGCAGATGCAATAGAATTCTATTCTATTATAGAATTAGAATTCTATCGTGGCCTGGTTCGACAACTTGAACGTCCTGGAGCGAAAAAGACTACAGAAAGTTGTGCCCACTGCGCGGTCCATCACCGGCTTTGACCTCCCCACCGTCAAAGGGATCTATCAAAGTCGCAGCCTCAAGCAGGCAGCCAAAATCATTAAGGACCACACCATCCTGGCCTCACACTTATCTGACCACTGCCATCATGAAGAACGTACAGGAGCCTGAAGACTGTAATGTCCAGGTTCAGGAACACCTGGTTCCCCACATCCATCAGGCTATTAAACACAACGAATAAGCAATGAGCTCTGAACTGCAAAAGATTATATTATTATTTGTTATTTGCACTATATTTGTTCTTTGTTGCTTTTTCCCCCCCGTTATATACAATGTTTACATATTCACATATTCTGTTGTGAATATGTGAATAAGAGCAAGTAAGAATTTCATTGTCCCATCCAGGACATGACAATAAAACACTCTTGACTCTTGACTCTTGCTGCCTGTCCCGCTGAGTTACTCCAGCAATTTGTATCTATCATGGCAATTTGGACCTATCAACCCACAAGCAATCCCTTGGTAACCAACTTTGCTATAATTTCCAGCTCAACAATGTTTTATTTTTCTCTCAATGATGACTGCACACAGTCCTTTAAGGGCCTGTCGCACTTACGTGACTTTTTCAGCGACTGCCGGCACCAGTCATAGGTCATTACAAGCCGCCGAAACTTTTCAACAAGTTGAAAATCCAGCGGCGACCAGAACAAGGTACGACTCTTTGGGCGACTACTCACAACCATACAGGCTTCACCCCACGACATGTCGCCAGGGTGTCGCCTGTATGGTCATGAGTAGTCTCCTAGTCACCCAAAGAGTCGTAGCGTCTTTCTGGTCGCTGCTGAATTTTCAACGTTGAAAATTTTCGGCGACTTATGACGGGTGCCGGCAGTCGTTGAAAAAGTCGTGTAAGTGGAACAGGCCCTTTATTTATTCTCAGTCTGAAGATGGGCTCGACTCCTATCACCTATTCCTAATGTCACCTATTCCTTCTCTCCGTAGATGCTGCCTCACCCGCTGCGTTCCTCCAGCATTTTTGTCTACCTTCGATTTTTCCAGCATCTGCAGTTTTTTCTTAAGCACACACAATAATGATGAGCAAGTGCACTATAGTTAAACATAAAAACATTGGCATGATCTGCAATCGTTTCCAATTAGTGACAAGAGAACAGAACAGCAAGAAAGGCACGGCAAATAATGACACAATATATTGACTTTGATTATAGATAAAATACTGAAATCCTTCACAAGGGACACTTTGAAATGACCTCCTAGATGTCTTGTGGGATAATTAAAAACTTCTGAGTGCTTGCTGGTTGCATTGTTCCAAATATTCTTGAATCCCCATTGACAGTTTCTGGTGTACTATTTCAGAATGAGTTTTTCCTACAAATTTTAACTTTGGATTGGTGTAAAATGATCAAAGAACTGCACAGATACACAAATATGCCCGCAAATTAATTGAAGCAGATTCAATGCTTTGAATACAATGAAGTAATGTATTTCCCAGTTTTTAACGTTTTTGTTTGATAAAGCTCTGGGAAACTTTGTTTTGAGGACAGAATACATTTTGATGGTTGCATAATCACATTTAAAAGCTGTACAACTCTTTCATTTATTAAGCTTCAACTTAATGGAAAATCAGTCATGCCACATAGGGACTGCAAACCCCACATTGGCTAATTTACTTCAGGTTTTCCAGGTTAAAAAAATATCTGCCATGATTTACTCTTCACTGATTTTTAAGTTAAAAAAATCATGACAATAATCTTCATTGTCACATTCTACACCTGGATCAGAAATCTATATTCCACCATGTTCATCAAATAAGAAGGGGGAGGTACTTCTGAAGCCGAGGGAGAAAAAAGGTCACAAGCACATCACTATATTTTATGGAGAGCAGGAACAACCATTCCACTAGTGCATCCTGACAACACGTTAGATTTGCAAATAGCCCGTGTGGCATTCAAAGACCAGTAGTGTGAGCGATAGATCTTGCATTGCACAGAGAACGTTTAATCAAGAATGATGATTATTTAAGGATTTAGCTTTACAGGCCATCACATATTTAAGTAATCCTTTGTATAATACAGTCCACTACTGGAATGCTGTGCATTTGTTAATCTTGTGTAATAATAATGTTGCCATAATTTGGAATTTAACCAGAATATCCCATCTCCAACCCTTTCTGCATTCAGTAGAGACTGCTCCCTCCGCAACTCCTTGGTTCACTCATCCCTTCCCACCCAACCCACCCCTTCCTCAGCTACTATCCCCTGCAACCGCAGGAGATGTAACATCTGTCCCTGTACTTCCTCCCATGCTTCTATCCAGTGACTCCAACAGTCCTTCCAGGTGAAACAACAGTTCACGTGCACATCCTCCAAACTTCACTTACTTCATCCAGTGTTTCCGATGTAGCCTCTTGTACAACAGCAAAACCAAGCATGGACTTGGCGACCATTTCTCCAAACACCTGCGTTTGGTCCACCAAGGCCTACAGGGTCTCCTGGTTGTTAACCATGTTAACCCTTCTTCCAATTCCCACACTGACCTTAATGTCCTGGGCCTCCGCCATTGCTAGGTTGATACCACACGCAAACTGGAGGACAGCACCTCATATTCTAATTGTGTAGTTTACGACAGTATGAATTCTCCAATTTTAGGTAACGAGCAAAACCCCTCCACACTCGTTACTTAGGTAACGAGCAAAACCCCTCCACAGGTACATGGATAGGATAGGTTTAAAGGGATATGGGAAAAATGCAGGGAGATGGAACTAGTGTAGATGGTGTATGTTGGTCGGCGTGGGCAAGTTGGGCTAAAGGACCTGTTTCCATGCTCCATCAAGATGCCTCTATAACAATGCAGCAACAAGAATGGACTTTTCAGCCCGCAAACACTGTCACTTATCTACCTACACAGAACCCATATCCCTCCATTCCATGCATATTCATATTGCAGTCCAAAATGCCACCAACGCACCTGCTTATGTTTCAAGTCTAAGGAATTCAGAGTTGCCAACTCAATCTTGGATAGTCCTTCGGGATTTAAGATAATGAGTTTGACTTCCCGTTTCCCGATTCTGAGGCGACTGATGAGGTCAATGTTGGAAAGGAGGTACATGATAGAAGACATTTGGAGAGCCTTTGAAAAGGTTCACTCCTTATTACATTATCAGTGAGCTGCTATGGACTCTCAATGAATGGACAAGGTTCTCAGTGCCACCCATCCCCCCCAGATCATCCCAAAACAAAAACAAAGAATATCATTGTGACTTGGCACATGTGACAATAAAGTATCATTCATTTATTCCTCCCATTCAACTCGTCCATCCACACCTCTATCCCCTCCCATCCTCACACTCACCCATTCCCACCTTTAATGCCCAAGCCATCCCCACCCAACCCCTCCACCCCCACTCCCATCCCTCCCTCCCCCCCCCCCCCCCCCCCCCCTGCCTTCCACCCATCCACAACACCACCTCTTACATAATTGGGCTACAGGAATCAGACAATGTATTGATTGATAGATGGATTGATTAATAGGAATAACTGTGTGGTTTTTTTTTCAGGTTGTCAGGACGCACCTCATGGGATGACGCTAGAATTAGTACTTGGGCTCAATTACTGATTATTTATACCACTGGGTTAGATGATATTTATCTTTGGTCAGTTGATCCATAAAGACCTAATGATATCCTCCACACATTGAAATATGAAAGACAGAACTGGGTTGGAAGTCAGATCCCAGTGCATTGGATCCTTCATTTTGGTTAATGGACTTAACATTGAACCCAGTGACCCAAGGGCAGGGCAGAGTCACACTGAGAAGGAGGATCGATGCACTTCAAACCTAGCACCTCAGCTGCTATTAGTCATGTGCGCCCATTCTTTTCATCTAAGTGCAGACCAATAGTTTGTTTATTTTTCTTTATCTCAATGTCTTTTTCTAATATTTTAAATGTCTTATTTATTTTATTAATGTTAATATTTTATTAATATTTTAAACCACTCGTTAATTATTTAAAAATATTTGAATTGTTAAGAAAGACTAATGATCGATGATATTTAAGTAGTTGGAAGCTATTTAGAAAGAAATCATCGGGCAACAGACTTGCCTGGGCTGCAGTATTCACTGCCTTATGTCGAGTTGCTTCATTGATATCCCACTTCATGGCTGATCACAGAATCAGACCTCATCAATTTCATGAAGACTCAATCTTATAGAGGTGCATAACATCATGAGAGGAATAGATTAGGTAGATGCACAGAGTCTCTTGCCTAGAATAGGGGAATCAAGGACCAGAGGACATTGGTTTAAAGAAGCGGAAAAGATTTAATAGAAATCTGAGGGGTAACTTTTTCACATGAAGGATGGTGAGTGTATGGGAGGAGTTTCCTGAAAAGGTAGTTGATGCTGGGACTATCCCGACTTAACGAGTTAGACAGGTACAATGGATAGGACAAGTTTGGAGGGATATGGGCCAAACGCAGGCTGGTGGCACTAGTGCAGCTGGGACATGTTGGCCGGTGTGGACAAGTTGGGCTGAAGGGTCAGTTTCCACGCTGAATGATTCTATGACACTAAATGTGAGAGTAATCACAGCAATGGTGCAGGTTGAGTATTGGTGGCAGACTGGATGGAGCATGATTCTCCCCAATGATTTAGAAGAGGAAATTGAATATATCTGAGCTTAAGAAGATAGTCATAGTCATGCAGCATGGAAAAGGACCTTTCAGCCCAACCGTCCCACGCCGACCAAAATGTCCCAATTTCATCAGTCCCAGCTGCCTGCATTTGGCACGTATCTCTGTAAACCTTTCCTATCCATGCACCTGCCCAGATGTCTTTTAAATGTTGTTATAGTGCCTGCCTCAACTACCTCCTCAAACAGCTTGTTTTATATACCCAGCAGCATCCGTGAGAGAAAGTTGCCCCTCAGGTTCCTATTACATCTTTTCCCTCTGTTCTTAAACCTACGCCCTCTGGTTCTTGATTTCCATACTGAATGAATGAAACTTTATTCCCAAGGTATGTAAAGAGTCACCACATATTGGGTGCCGACAAAGTTGTAGTTAGTCCCCATTGGTCCCCCTTTGTTTTCAGTCCCTCCTCCGATGCCGGGTACCCCTTTGTTACCTCGACGATCCCCAAACTCTGGGTAAAGGTGCAAACTGGTAAGATACAAACATGAGAAATAGAAGCAGGGGTCGGCCAGTTGACTCCTAGTACCTTTTCCAATATTCTAATTAATTTGTTTGATTGTTTGTTTAACGATTGTTTCACTTAATGCCTCTTTCCAACAGTGACCCTATACTCCTTCATTCTCGTAATATCTAAATCTATTAATCTCCCCTTTGAATATATTCAGAGACTAAACCTTCAGCCCCATCCTAAGTGAAGACTACTCCACTCCCTGCCTGGCGAATATCCATACCCCACTCCGCACCTCTGTTCAGAATGGTTACCCCTTACTTTGTAACCAAACATCTAGACTGTCAAGTTCAGTAAATGTTTTGCACGATTCACTAAGTTCACTGAAGGGTATACAAGACATTCCCCTGACTTTCAATCTGAAGAAGGGTTTCGACCCAAAATGTCACCTATTCCTTTTCTCCAGAGATGCTGCCTGACTCATTGAGTTACCCCAGCATTGTGTGTCTATCTTATGAGTACAGGACTAACCAGTTTAATTTCACAAGAACAGAAACTCTACTCTTGTGAGGCTGTGTGTGTTGAACATGTCCTTGATGAGAAGAGAGAGCTTTTTGGGAATCAAGGTATTTTGGATGGTGTGGTAGCCATCCCAATCATAGAAAGATCAGCCAGAGTACCGAATGCCAGACCAGGCATGAGGAGCTGAATTCGACACTCCTGACCGGATTTGTTTTCCTGATGACAAACATTAGTCCTGGACTTTGAAAACTAAAGTAGAAACAAGGGCTTCTTATACATTCAAAGGCTGTGTTATATAGTCGTTATTGCTTATAACCCTGGAAGTGAATTACATGCTTGGCCATTTCAGAGCAAATTAGAAGATCAACCGGTAGAAACAAGGAATTGCAAATGCTGGTTTACAAAAAAAGACACAAAGTGCTGGAGTAACTCAGCAGTTCAGGCAGGCAGAACATGGATAGATGACATTTTGGGTTAGGCCCCTTCTTCAGAAATGTCAACCACTTTGCCGAAAGTCTAGAGTTACTTGTAGATTTGTGTTGTTAAGTTTTTAAGTTGACTCCTGCAGGTCATGTTATACTAGATGGGATTTTAATAAGAATCGTGTAAATTTATGACCACCATTACTGAGGCCCGCTTCTCATTCTAGATTTATTTAATTAACTGAAATAAATTTTCCCATTGCCACAGTGGGATTTGAGCTCACATCTCAGCATCTTTTATCTCGGCCTTTGAATTACCAATCCAGTAATTTAATGACTATGTGATATACATTGCTACCCCATGTGGAGCAACACTTCAAAAACTAATCCTAAAACATTTGTCAAGTGCCCCCCACTGCATTTCCTGAACAAGCAATTCTTTGGTTATTTGAAAGACAGTCAATCAGTTGAGTCGTTTTGCACTGGACGTTTATACGCACCATCTAACTATCTAAAGCACATCATATCAAAGAGGATATGGTCATTTCCTCAGTTCACAATCCATCCAAGTACAGGTCCTGACATCAAAGTACATCATCCAGCATTCCACAAGCTAATTCTCAATTCCTTTATTAGATTATAACTGAAATACTAAGGAAGTTAACACAAATATAAAAGCAAGTTAACCAAGGCAAAGTGTATTTGTGATTGTCTCCAATTGAAAGCACACCCAACTGCAAAACTACAAGAGACTGCAGGTGCTGGAATCTTGAGCAAAATACAGACCGCTCGAGAATTCAGTGGGTTAGGCAGCATCCACAACTTCTCAATTATAGTCTGAATGTTCCAAAATCAGCTAGGCTTTCACCCATTATCAATCTAACAGGGTAGATGTGGTAAACAGTCAGGAACTTTCTCCCCAGGATGAAAATGTCAAAGGGTGGCACGGTGGCGCAGCGGTAGAGTTGCTACATTACAGCGCTTGCAATGCCAGAGACCCGGGTTCGATCCCAACTACGGGTGCTGTCAGTATGGAGTTTGTACGTTCTCACAGTGACCGTGTGGGTTTTCTCCGAGATCTTCGGTTTCCTCCCACACTCCAAAGTCGGACAGGTGTGTAGGTTAATTGGCATGGTATAATTGTAAATTGTCCCTAGTGTGTGTAGGACAGGGACGTAAATAGAAACATAGAAAATAGGTGCAGGAGTAGGCCATTCAGCCCTTCGAGCCTGCACCGCCATTCAATATGATCATGGCTGACCATCCAACTCAGCATCCAGTACCTGCCTTCTCTCCATACCCCCTGATCCCTTTAGCCACAAGGGCCACATCTAGCTCCCTCTTAAATATATCCAATGAACTGGCCTCAACTACCTTCTGTGGCAGAGAATTCCAGAGATTCACCACTCTCTGTGTGAAAAATGTTTTCCTCATCTCGGTCCTAAAGGATTTCCCCCTTATCCTTAAACTGTGACCCCTTGTTCTGGACTTCCCCAAGATCGGGAACAATCTTCCTGCATCTAGCCTGTCCAACCCCTTAAGAATTTTGTAAGTTTCTATAAGATCCCCCCTCAATCTTCTAAAATCTAGTGAGTACAAGCCAAGTCTATCCAGTCTTTCTTCATATGAAAGTCCTGCCATCCCAGGAATCAGTCTGGTGAACCTTCTCTGTACTCCCTCTAAGGCAAGAATGTATTTCCTCAGATTAGGAGACCAAATCTGTATGCAATACTCCAGGTGTGGTCTCACCAAATAGAATGTACCTAAACTATTTTCTTATCTAGTCTACCTATTTTTCAATTAAAACTCTTCATTGCCAATAATTGATTCCAATTTATCAGCCCACCTGTTCTCAACTTATTGAAATTACAGTAGTCCTAATCAATTGACTTTTTCCATTACTATTCTAAACGTTATAACATTATGACTTCTTCATAGTATCCTATTAATAGACAATCCAGCTCATTATCTACAAATATCCCAGCAAAGCTACTTCCCTTAATGGGTGAGAACCACCCATGTTTATTAAATTACTAGACTACATGGGGCCTGGCAGCTCAGTCACTGAGGCCTTGCAGCTCAGTCACTCAGACCTGGCAGCTCAGTCACTCAGGCTTGCCAGCTCAGTTACTCAGGCCTGGCAGCTCAGTAACTCAGGCCTGGTGGGCTGGCAGCTGAGAAACTGCCAGAAATTCTGCCGAAAACAGGTGACTGACTCTGTGAGAGAGAGAAGGGGGAGAGGGTGGACAATCAATTTTAGACATTTTCTTCTTTTTTTACAGATCACAGCAATGAAGGAGGAAAGTCTATCCTTGCGTGGATCTCTGGAGTGCAAGTATGGGTGATGTGCACTGAGGGACTGGCTTCCAGAGGGCTAGTATGGACATTATGGACTGAATGGATTCTTGGACTTACAGTTCAGTGAGTCATGGCTGGTGGGCTGGCACTTCAATGACTTACAGCTGGTGGGCTGGAAATTCACTTACTCATGGATGGCAGGCTGGTAGTCCAGTCACTCATGGCTGGTGTGGTGGCAGTTCACTTAATCACCCCTCCTCCCTTCACCCCCCACTCTGCTCCTTGCTATTCCCCTCCGCCCCACGCATTCAGTCCATCTCCCCTCAATCTCTCCCCATGCACTCTTAGTTGCTCTCCGACAGAACAGCCATTCCTGTCTTTTAGGTTCCCATTGTGATGAAGAACATGCAGGCATTGCAAGTGGAGAAAGGATTTATTAAAGTTTAAAATGTGAATGACTCTTAAAATATAACAACTATTTAAATGTTAAAGATGAGATTTATTAAGTTATTTCTTGTTGTGTTCTGCTGCTCACTGCCTCTTGATGCCTCTTTGCTGTTGATAAAAAAACAAAACAATTTTAATATAGAGAGATTGAGCGATCAAACTTTAACAAAGAAAATCTGAGAATTTACCTCAAAAGTAACCATTCAGTGCAGGCCGCAAATCCAACCTCACAGCACTCCTAGCAGAGAGCAGGCGGCAAGTCCAATTTCACAGAACTCCAAGCAGCGTGCAGGTCAGCAAATCAATTTTCACAGCATTTCAAGCAGAGTGCACACACATGCATTCACACACACATTCAGGTGCAGCTTCTTCCTGACAGCCATCAGCCTATTAAACAAAGTGAATGAGCTCTGAACTACAAAATACTATATTATTTGTACTATTTGTTAATTATTGAACACTCACACACACCTTCCACCTCACACACACACACACCCTCCACCTCTCACACACACACCCTCCACCTCACACTCACACACACACTCCACCTCACACTCACACACACACTCCACCTCACACTCAGACAAACATTCACACAGAAACACTCACACAGACACTCTCACACGGACACTCACACACTTCACACTCACACCACACAACACAATCACACACACACAAGCACACACTCACATACATACAGACACATGCACACACACACGCACCCTCACACACACACACACACACACACACACACACACACACACACACACACACACACACACACACACACACACACACACACACACACACACACACACACACACACACACACACACACACACACACACACACAAATGCACACCATATATATGGCAGTAAACCTTTTTGAATACTCAAATGGCTCAGTGCAGCTTCTCCACTGTGGGCCTTCTGCAGTCAGCAACACTTCCGCATTCAGCACGACCTTTGCACTCACTGGAAATTACGCGTTGTTTAGTGCGACCTGTCCACTACGTCACGGAATTAGCGGGACTTATGCAATTTTCAAACCACATTTTCAAACCACATTTTCAAACCACAGTTTCAAACCGCAGTTTCAAACCGCAGTTTCAAACCGCATTTTCAAATCACATTTTCAAACCACATTTTCAAACCACATAAAGGGCACTCACAGGTCAGTGGACACTCAGTGTTGTGTAGATTCCCAATTCAGACTGAGAGTCGTGACCTCTCCCTCGCCATCTTGCAGACAGACTGAGCCACGTCCAGATTTCCGAGTTTTATAGCCCCTCCCGCCACCCCCCGGAAGGGACGTGGCCTTCATGGCGGTGATTGACGGGAGAGAGAGAATCTCAACATTTTTAAACTCTAATAACTCTTTTATTTTTCATTGATGGGAAAAATACTCGGCACCTGATGAACGGAGCGGGACTCTGAGTAAGATGGCCAAAAATCACAGCCGTAAGTGGTAGTGTTTTTTCTAAAATCAAAGCACAGTGCAAACAGGAAGTGGTCAAGATGAGACTTTTAATTATATAGATGTATATTATTGCCCCATCTCTCTGATGATTAAATTAATAATGTAATGGTGTTAACAAACATACAGGCAATACTTACTTTAATCCCTCTGCTTAACCAAATTCCCACAATTTACACTTAGAAACATAGAAACATAGAGGGGAAATCCTTTAGGACCGAGATGAGAAAAACATTTTTCACACAGAGAGTGGTGAATCTCTGGAACTCTCTGCCACAGAAGGTAGTTGAGGCCAGTTCATTGGCTATATTTAAGAGGGAGTTAGATGTGGCCCTTGTGGCTAAAGGGATCAGGGGGTATGGAGAGAAGGCAGTTACGGGATACTGAGTTGGATGATCAGCCATGATCATATTGAATGGCGGTGCAGGCTCGAAGGGCCGAATGGCCTACTCCTGCATCTATTTTTTATGTTTCTATGTTTCTATATCCCTCCAAACATGTCCTATCCATAAGTTACAAAATGCTGTTACATTTTTTTTAAAGATATGCATCCGTTTTTTTAAGACCTTCTTTCAAGGCCGCACAATAGAACAAAATCAAAAATTACGTGAAAATAATACAAAATCACAACTCTGGAATCCCTAGAATAACAACCATTCTGTGAAAAGTTTTCACTGTGTCAAGACCCGTGCAGCCTATTTAGCCCATGACAAGTAACAACTTGTGGTCATCATCAATTTGGAGCTATAAGTGGCAAGATCAAAACTTACTGTATTTTTTCCACTCAGTGTCAGAGTGCAGATAAGTATGACCAGCATTTTTTTCCTGACACTAAATATTAAATACTCTTTAGAAAGTATTGGTGAGCTATCATTTTGAGCCATTGCTTTTTGTGTCACCTAGGTTTCGATTTAGGACTATTATTGTCACATGTACCAAAGTACAATGAAAAGCTTTCTTTTGCATGTAATCCAAACAGAATAGTTTAGTTTAGTTTATTTTCACAAGTACCACGGTACAATGAAAAGCTTTTTTGTTGCCTGCTATCAAGTCAATGGAAAGACTATACATGGTTACAATCAAGCCGTCATCCTCAGTGTACAGATACAAGGTAAAGGGAATAATATACCAGATATTACAAGGTATGTAATCAGATATATCATACATAAGCACAATGAAGTTAATCTCAAGCACAATAGATAGAGCAAAGGGGAAAACACATACAGCAGAATATAGTTTTCAGAATTGCAGCACATCAGTTGCATAGAGAAGGTCCCATGTCTGCATTGGGTTAGAGGTGAATCCAACTGTGCTCGAATCTAGCTTATGGATGGACTGTACAGACTGATAACAGAGGAGAAGAAACTGTTCCTGGGTCTGGTGGTATACATTTTCATGCTTCTGTGCCTGCTGGACAGGAGCAGGGAGAAGAAGAAATGACTGGGGTCAGAATGTTTTTGATTATGTTGGCTGCTTTTGATGCAGTCAGTGGTCAGGTGCCTGGTCTGTGTAATGGACTGGGCTACATCTACAACTCCCTGCAATTTATTTCAGTCTTAGGCAGAGCTTTTCCCAAACCAAGCTGTGGTGCATCTGTAGAAGTTTATACGCGTCATTGGAGACAAACTGACTCTCCCGAGGAATTAGAGGTGTTGCTTTGCTTTCTTGGCTGTTGAATAAATATGGTTGATCCTCAACAGATTGTTGAAGAAAGAACTGCAGAGGTTGGAAAAATCGAAGGTAGACAAAACAGCTGGAGAAACTCAGCGGGTGAGGCAACATCTATGGAGCGAAGGAATGGGTGACATTTAAGTCTGAAGAAGGGTCTCGACCCGAAACTTCACTCAACAGATTGTTGGTAATATTAACAGCAAGGAAATTGTTGCTCAGAAACACCAACAGTGCCCATATAATATTGGATGGACATTTTACAACTATCTTGTAAATGTTGTAAGATGTTAATTGTCACAATTAACATCTGCTCAATCATTTGTTAACTTTAATTTAAATCATACCCCACAAACAATCAGTTACTTTGTTTAGAGATACAGAGTGGAAACAGGCCCTTTTGCCCGCCCAGTCCACACCGGCCAGCGATTCTTGTACACCAGGCCTATTCTGCACATTTGGGACATTTTACAATCATTTACTAAAGCCAATTATCCTACAAAGCTGTATGTCTTTGGAGTGGGGGAGGAAACCAGAGTAAATCCACATGGTCATGGGGTGAACGTACAAACTCCGTACAGACTGTACCTACAGTCAGGATCGAACCCGGGTCTCTGGCGCCATAAGGCAACAACTCCACCGCTGCACCACCATGCCGCAGAATGCTGCAGGTCATAACAGCTAATTATTTGTAAACATAGTGTTTTTTCTTCCACAGATGCTGTCTAAATCCAATAAGATTTCCAACATATTCTGCATTCATTGCACTACAAATCTCTGGCTGTAGCCAACCTTCTACAAAGCAATTTGATTCAATTAAGTGCCTTGCCGGCAGTGTTCAATGTTTAACGGCAATGGTCTGAATTTACCTGACCTGCCAAGCACCTTGGTGAATGAACTGAATATTTAAAAACAATCAATAGCTTTGTGATCACTATGACTATTATTTTGACTTGACTTAGGTGTGTCACACTTTCTATTATTTACTTTACGAGGGAAATCTATCAAGTGTTTTTTTTAATCTAATTAAACTGAATTCAAATTAATTATGGGATTGGGACTACTTTGTCTGGAATACATTTGTAAGCATCTGCATAACCAGACCAGTAAAGTAATCAGAGGAATACATTGAGTGCTGGAGTAACCCATGGGCAAGGCAGCCACTATGGAGAAAGTGGACAGGTGAGATTTCGGGTCAGGACATTCCTTTAGAAAGGAGATGAGGAGGAATTTATTTTGTCAGACGGTGGTGAATCTGGAATTCATTGCAGCAGTTGGCTGTGGAGGCCAATTCAATGGATACGTTCAAGATGGAGATTGACAGATTCTTGTCAGATTAGTAAGAGTTATGGGGAGAAAGCAGGAGAATGAGATTGAGAGGAAAAAATAGATCAGCCATGATTGAATGGCCTTAATGGGCCAAATGGCCTAATTCTGCTCCATGAACATGAACTTATAACCCTATCTCAAATACGAAAGGACCCTGACTCAAAATGTCGCCCCTCCATATTCTCCAGAGAGGCTGCCTGACCTGAAAGAAATATATAAAATCAGATGTGATTAATGGTGGCAGCATAAATTAAAGCTGAGAAATTCCAGTTGTCTTTATAACATGCTCTGTCTAAGCAATATGTTAAAGATTTGTTCCAACGCATCTGACCAAATTAAAAATGAAGATACATTTCTCCTGGCATCTGAAAACTGGTCAAACTCACAAAAGGTATATAATTGAATGATTTTTGGACATTGTTTTAAACTTTTTGCTAGGGTGAAAAATGTTTTAAAAAAAACTACTAAGCATTGCTTTAAGGTGAGAGGGGCAAATTTTAAGCAACGTGTGCAGGTCAAGAATTTTATACAGAGAGTAGTGGGTGGCTGGGACCAGGGGCGGTGGTGGAGACAGATACAACAGTTATGTTTACGAGGCTATTAGATACACACTTGAATAAGCAGGAATAAAATCATGATTTAGAAACAACAGCAACAAAGATAAGCAGGAGAAAACACTGATTGGCTCTTGCCCAAGTGGGAGGAGAGTTAGAAGTGAGTCAGAGGGGGGAAACGGTTTAAAACTGAGGAATATGGGTTGTAAATTGTAAATTAGGCAATTTAACAGTCAATATAAGCAAGACGGCTCTTAGCGAGCGGCAGTGAGTGAGCGGCCTTGTGAGGGAAGTGCCCTGTGAGAAAAGTGTGAGTCTTTGGCTCGAGAGTCTTTGGCGAGGAGGCTGAGGAGAGGAGGCTACGCGAAACGCTGAAGAGGGAGAGACGATAGAAGGAGATGTCAAGCAAGCTGATTCAGTGTGATGCTTACAGTATATGGGAGGTCAAGGACACTGCTGGTGCCTCTGGCTGCTACAAATGTGAGAAGTGCATCCAGGTTCAGCTCCTGAAGGACCGTGTTGGGGAACTGGAGAAGCAAGTGGATGACCTCCGGTTCGTCCGAGAAACTGAGTCGTTCCTCGACAAGCCCTACAGTAAGATTGTTACACCTAAGGTACTGGAAGAGAGAAGGTGGGAGACAGTGAGAAAGGGAGGGAAGCATGGAATGCAAACGTCCCCGGGTGTTGTACCTCTTGTGAACAGGTTCACCCACTTAGAAGCTGTCGGGACAGAAGATGTTATTACACTGAGCGGCGGACTGGCTTGCGAAGCAAAAAGGGCTGTTGAGCCAAAACCAAATAGGCCGAAGCAACGCCATTGTAGTGGGAGACTCCATTGAGAGAGGTACAGACACGGGTTTCTGCGGCAACAGACGGGATGCGAGGATGGTGTGCTGCCTTCCTGGCGCCAGGATCCAGGATGTCAAGGACAGAGTGCAGAAAATCCTCAAGGGCGAAGGTGAACATCCGGAAGTGGTAGTGCATGTCGGCACAAACGACGTTGGAAAGAAGGGGATGAATATTCTGCAGCGTGACTTTAGAGACCTCGGAAAAATGCTGAAAAGCAGGACATCCAGGGTTGTTATCTCTGGTTTGCTTCCAGTTCCTCGTGCTGGCGAGAGCAGGAACAGGGAGATACGGGACCTGAATGTGTGGCTGAGGAACTGGTGCACGGGGCAGGGATTTAGATTCTTAGATCACTGGGATCTTTTTTGGAGTAAGGGCGAACTGTACAAAAGGGACGGATTGCATCTTAACAGGTGTGGGACCAGCATTCTGGCAGGCAGGTTTGCCACTGCTACACGGGTGGTTTTAAACTGAATAAGGGGGGTGGGGTCTCAAATGGGATAGTCGAGGAGGGAATTTAAGGGAAAGGGTTTTTTAAATGTGTGAGTGGAGAGACAGACGGGTGTAAAATGAGGGTAGAAGCAATAGGTAGCAAGGTGAACAGTAAAAGTGGCAGGCAGACAAATCCAGGTCAAAAATCAAAAAGGGCCACTTTTCAACATAATAGTATAAGGGGTAAGAGTGTTATAAAAACAAGCCTGAAGGCTTTGTGTCTCAATGCAAGGAGCATTCGTAATAAGGTGGATGAGTTGAATGTGCAGATAGCTATCAATGACTATGATATAGTTGGGATCACGGAGACATGGTTCCAGGGAGAACAAGGCTGGGAGCTGAACATCCTGGGATATTCAATATTCAGGAGGGATAGACAGAAATGAAAAGGAGGTGGGGTAGCGTTCCTGGTTAGAGAGCAGATTAACGCAATAGAAAGGAAGGACATTAGCTTGGAGGATGTGGAATCGATACGGGTAGATCTGCGAAACACTAAGGGGCAGAAAACGCTAGTGGGAGTTGTGTACAGTAGTAGTGGAGTTGGGGATGGCATCAAACAGGAAATTAGAAATGCGTGCAACAAAGCTAAAACAATTATAATGGGTGACTTCAATCTACATATAGATTGGGTGAATCAATTTGGCAAGGGTGCTGAGGAAGAGGATTTCTTGTAATGTATGTGGGATAGTTTTCTAAACAAACATGTAGAGGAACCAACGAGAGAGCAGGCTATTCTAGACTGGGTATTGAGTAATGAGGAAGGGTTAGTTAGCAGTATTGTTGTGCGTGGCCCCTTGGGCAAGAGTGACCATAATATGGTTGAGTTCTTCATTAGGATGGAGAGTGACATTGTTAATTCAGAAACAAGGGTCCTGAACTTAAAGAAAGGTAACTTTGAGGATATGAGACGTGAATTGGCCAAGATAGATTGGCAATTGATTCTTAAAGGGTTGACGGTGGATATGCAATGGAAGGCATTTAAAGACTGCATGGATGAACTACAACAATTGTTCATCCCAGTTTGACAAAATAATAAATCAGGGAAGGTAGTGCATCCGTGGATAACAAGGGAAATCAGGGATAGTATCAAAACAAAAGATGAAGCATACAAATTAGCCAGAAAAAGCAGCCTACCACAGGACTGGGAGAAATTCAGAGTCCAGCAGAGGAGGACAAAGGGCTTAATTAGGAAAGGGAAAATAGATTATGAAAGAAAAATGGCAGGGAACATAAAAACTGACTGCAAAAGTTTTTATAGATATGTGAAGAGAAAAAGATTATTTAAAACAAATGTAGGTCCCTTGCAGTCAGAAACAGGTGAATTGATCATGGGGAACAAGGACATGGCAGACCAATTGAATAATTACTTTGGTTCTGTCTTCACTAAGGAAGACATAAATAATCTGCCGGAAATAGCAGTGGACCTGGGATCAAATGAGATTGAGGAACTGAGTGAAATCCAGGTTAGCCGGGATGTGGTGTTAGGTAAATTGAATGTATTAAAGGCCGATAAATCCCCAGGGCCATATAGGCTGCATCGCATAGTACTTAAGGAAGTAGCCCCAGAAATAATGGATGCATTAGTGATAATTTTTCAAAACTCTTTAGATTCTGGAGTAGTTCCTGAGGATTGGAGGGTAGCTAATGTAACCCCACTTTTTAAAAAGGGAGGGAGAGAGAAAACGGGGAATTACAGACCGTTAGTCTAACGTCGGTAGTGGGGAAACTGCTAGAATCAGTTATTAAAAATTGGATAGCAGCACATTTGGAAAGTGGTGAAATCATTGGACAAAGTCAGCATGGATTTATGAAAGGTAAATCATGTCTGACGAATCTTATAGAATTTTTCGAGGATGTAACTAGTAGAGTGGATAAGGGAGAACCAGTGGATGTGTTATATCTGGACTTTCAGAAGGCTTTCGACAAGGTCCCACGTAAGAGATTAGTATGCAAACTTAAAGCACATGGTATTGGGGGTTCAGTATTGATGTGGATAGAGAACTGGCTGGCAGACAGGAAGCAAAGAGTCCTTTTCACAATGGCAGGCAGTGACTAGTGGGGTACCGCAAGGCTCAGTGCTAGGACCCCAGCTATTTACAATATATATTAATGATTTGGACGAGGGAATTGAATGCAACATCTCCAAGTTTGCGGATGACACGAAGCTGGGGGGCAGTGTTAGCTGTGAGGAGGATGCTAGGAGGCTGCAAGGTGACTTGGATAGGCTGGGTGAGTGGGCAAATGCATGGCAGATGCAGTATAATGTGGATACATGTGAGGTTATCCACTTTGGTGGCAAAAACAGGAAAGTAGACTATTATCTGAATGGTGGCCGATTAGGAAAAGGGGAGATGCAACGAGACCTGGGTGTCATGGAACACCAGTCATTAAAAGTAGGCATGCAGGTGCAGCAGGCAGTGAAGAAAGTGAATGGTATGTTAGCATTCATAGCAAAAGTATTTGAGTATAGGAGCAGGGAGGCAGTTGTACAGGGTCTTGGTGAGACCACACCTGGAGTATTGCGTACAGTTTTGGTCTCCTAATCTGAGGAAAGACATTCTTGCCATAGAAGGGAGTACAGAGAAGGTTCACCAGACTGGTTACTGGGATGTCAGGACTTTCATAGGAAGAAAGACTGGATATACTCAGCTTGTACTCGCTAGAATTTAGATGATTGAGGGGGGATCTTATAGAAACTTACAAAATTCTTAGGGCGTTGGACAAGCTAGATGCAGGAAGATTGTTCCCGATGTTGGGGAAGTCCAGGACAAGGGGTCACAGTTTAAGGATAAGGGGGAAATCTTTTAGGACCGAAATGAGGAAAACATTTTTCACACAGAAAGTGGTGAATCTCTGGAATTCTCTGCCACAGAAGGTAGTTGAGGCCAGTTTATTGGCTATATTTAAGAGGGAGTTAGATGTGGCCCTTGTAGCTAAAGGGATCAGGGGGTATGGAGAGAAGGCAGGTACAGGATACTGAGTTGGATGATCAGCCATGATTATATTGAATGGCGGTGCTGGCTCGAAGGACCGAATGGCCTACTCCTGCACCTATTTTCTATGTTTCTATGTGTCGGCAGATATGATTATCTTATCTTCGCATTGTGTTAGGCATAGATATTGTGGGCTGAAAGGCCTGTTCCTGTGCTGTACTGTTCTATGTTGTATGTTAATCAGGTTATACTGGTCTTATAGAAGTTAACTGGCACAATTCAGAGCCAAAAAAACAGCAGACTTGTAGGTGGACAGCTTAAACATTAAAATGGCAAGAGCTTAAAATATCAGGAAAGCATGCCAATCCATTCTGATGGGATTCGTTACCAATATATCCATTTAATCTAACTTCATGTTCAGCCTGAATCTGTCAGTAGTGCCCTCCAGATCAATATACTACGCAGAGAACTGCCGAGCCAAGTAACATTAGTCTTGTTAGATTGGCAATGGCATTTCAAACTTAAATCTTGTTTGTTTCCACCACCTCCAACGGGATCCCACCGCTGGCCACATTTTCCCATCGCCACCCCTTTCCGCCTTCCGCAGAGACCATTCCTACTGCAACTCCCTGGTTAACTCATCTTTTCCCACCCAAACCACCCCCTCCCTGTGTACCTTCCCCTGCAAGCGCAGAAGATGCAACACTTGTCACTATACCTACTCCCCTCGACTCTGTCCAGGGACCCCGACAGTCCTTTCAGGTTAGGCAGAGGTTCATTTGCACCTCCTTCAACCTCATCTACTGTATCCGTTGTTCAAGATGTGGACTCTTATACATCGGCAAGGCCAAACGCAGACTGGGCGATCATTTCGCGGAACAACTTCTCTCAGGCCGCGTGTACCAACCTGATCTCCCGGTTGCCGGACACTTTAATTCTCCTTCCCATTCCTACACAGACCTTTCTGTTCTCCATCTCCCCCATTGTCAGAGTGGGGCTAAACGCAAATTGGAGGAATAGCATCTCATATTTCGCTTGGGCAGCTTAGAGCCCAGTGGTAAGAATATTGAATTCTCTCACTTCAGGTAGCCCTGGCATTTCCCCTCTCTCTCTATCCTTCCCCCACCCAAGTCGCACTAGCTTCTCATTTTCACCCTACAAACAGTGGCCTGTTTCCTTTATCAAGACAAGTCAAGAGATTTTATTGTCATGTGTCCCAGATAGGACAATGAAATTCTTGCTTGCTGCAGCACAACAGAATATTGTTGGCATAAATACAGATCAGATCAGTGTGTCCATATACCAAAGAATATATATATACACACATAAATAAACAGATAAAGTGCAATAGGCTGTTATAGTTCAGAGTTCGTTTGAAGTTGTGTTTAATAATCTGATGGCTGTGGGGAAGTGGCTGTTCCTGAACCTGGATGTTGCAGATTGCAGGCTCCTGTACCTTCTACCTGATGGCAGCGGAGAGATGAGTGTGTGGCCTGGATGGTGTAGGTCCTTGATGATGCTGGCAGCCTTTATGAGGCAGCGACTGCGGTAGATCCCCTCAATGGTAGGGAGGTCAGAGCCGATGATGGACTGGGCAGTGTTTACAACTTTTTGCTGCCTTTTCCGTTCCTTTTCAATTCAAGTTGCCAAACCAAGCCATGATGCAACCGGTCAGCATGCTCTCTACTGTGCACCTGTAGAAGCTTGAGAGAGTCCTCCTTGACATGCCGACTCTCCGTTATCTTTTTAGGAAGTAGAGGCGATGATGTGCTTTCTTTATGATTGCATCAGTGTTCTGGGACCAGGAGAGATCTTTGGAAATATGCACGCCCAGGAATTTGAAGTTCTTGACCCTTTCCATCATCGTCCCGTTGATATAAACGGGACTGTGGGTCCCCATCCAACCCGTTCCAAAGTCGACAATCAGTTCCTTGATTTTGCTGGTGTTGAAGGCCAGGTTATTGTGCTGGCGTCATTTGATCAATCGGTCGATCACACTTCTATACCCTGACTCCTCCCCATCAGTGATACGTCCCACAACAGTGGTGTCGTCGGCGAACTTGATGATGGAGTTCGCACTATGTCTGGCTACGCAGTCATGAGTATAGAGTGAGTACAGCAGGGAGCTAAGCACGCAGCCTTGAGGTGCTCCGGTGCTGATTGTTATCGAGGATGACACATTTCCACCAATGCGGACAGACTGTGGTCTGTGAATGAGGATGTCGAGGATCCAATTGCAGAGGGATGCGCAGAGACCCAGATCTGTGAGCTTGGTAACCATCTTGGAGGGGATGATGGTATTAAATGCCGAGCTGAAGTCAATGAATAACAGCCTGACATATGAGTTTTTGTTGTCCAAGTGGTCCAGAGCGGAGTGGAGAGCCAGTGAGATCGCATCCACCATTGATCTGTTGTAGCGGTAAGCGAACAGCAGTGGGTCCAGGTTACATTTTTGCATATCTTTAATTCATTGTCCTTTATCTCTCCACATCACTGTCTATACACTGATAAAAGGTCTTTGATTGAAACATTAGGTCATAAGGTCATAAGTGATAGGCGCAGAATTAGGCCATTAGCCTATCAAGTCTACTCCACCATTCATTAATTGCTGACCTATCTCCCCCTCCTAACCCAATTCTCCAATTTTCTCCCCATAAACTCTGACACCTGTACTAATCAAGAATCTATCTATCTATGCGTTACAAATATCCACTGACTTGGCCTCCATAGCCATCTGTGCTAAAGAATTCCACAGATTCACCACCCTGTGACTAAAGACATTTCTCCTCCTTCCTAAAAGAATGTCCTTTATTTCTGAGGCTGTGACCTCGGGACCTAGACTCTCCCACTAGTGGAAACATCCTCTCCACATCCACTCCATCCAAGCCTTTCATCATTCTGTTTGCTTCAATGAGGTCCCCCGTCATTCTTCTAAACTCCAGTGAGTACAGGGCCAGTGGTGACAAACGCTCATCATCGGTTAACCTACTCATTCCTGGGATCATTCTTGTCAACCTCTGGGCTGTTAGGGCTGTTTCTTTTTCACCAATGCTGCCTGAGCTGCAGAGTGTTTCCATCATTGTCTGTTTTAATTTCAGATTCCCTGCATCTGCATGTTCTTTTAATGACAACTCATCCAGTCCACCCCATCTTTTTGTCTACCATCTTTCACTAATATGCTTTTGAAATTCTGATGCCAGTTTTGATTCTTTTCAGGTAATTCACATCATTTTGTAAAGGGGATGACTGCCCAGACAGATTTTTTTCTAGTAGCTTATTTAGTGCCATTTATAAGCCACCTTTAACATCCTGCAACTATTTAGGATACTCAAGATCATTTTGCTTTCTCATCAGAAGGCTATTTAATTCAAATTCCTTGCCCAAATCTAATGCCCAATTACTTTCTGATTCCGCAAGAGATTTTTCTCAGTTTGGAACCACAAACTCAGTTTTACCGTTTCACTCTTTCCTTTGAACTGACCTGTGTTTAAAGGCACAAATTTTCCTCCCTCATAAAGCATGTGGTTTTAGATTTTCCTTTGATCTCGCACTATGTTATATGTTGTCTTTTGAGCTTCTGCTGCTCTTCCATATCCATATTGCCACCGCTTTTGAAAGGGAATACCTTCTTTCAGCTTTTTCATTCTCACATACCTGGCCTGAAGGGCCTGTCCCACAACTAACGTGGTCGCTTGAGCCGTACAGCCCCGCGGGGCCGGTCCCACTTCGATCGCTGGAGCCGTATGGAGTTGTGCGGGGCTGGTCCCGACATCGCGCGGGTCTCCGAAAAACTGACACTGTCCAAACATCTCGCGCGGCAACGGCCTGTCGGCCCGCAGCCGCATTGAGGCCATACGCAGCGTCTCGACGTCGTACACAGCGTCTTGACGCCGTATGCAGCGTCTGGACGGCGTACGCAGCGTCTTGACGGCGTACGCCTAGCACGTGCCGCTGCGTGATGACGTAACCGCCCAACGCCATGCGACGTCCAAATTCAGTCGGCCCGCCTCCTGCCCAGCTGATTGGTGAGTGTGATGTCGGGACCAGCCCCGCACAACTCCAGACGGCTCCACGGTTGGAAGTGGGACCAGCCCCGCGAGGCCGTACACCTCAAGCCACCACGTCTGATCGCGCTAGACGCATGCAATCGCATGCTGGTGGGACAGGCCCTTTACTTTCCCCTAAGATCGACAAAAAAGCTGGAGTAACTCAACGGGACATGCAGGATCTCTGGAGAGAAGGAATGGGTGATGTTTCGGGTTGAAACCCTTCGTCAGACTGAAAGTGAGGGAGAGGGATATGGTAGGGCAAGGTGTGAAAACACGGATCAAAGCAGATGCTGATCAGGAAATTTTAGAATGGTACATTGTTAGCTGAGCGGAAGGTGATGACAAGTAATACAATCAATAAAATATCAGGAAAATCAATCGGGGCAGTGAAACTATTCGGAGAACTAGGGTGGGGGAGGGACGGAGAGAAAGGGAAAGCAAGGGTTACTTGAAGTTAGAGAAATCAAAATTCATACTGCTGCATTGTAAGCTGCCCAAGCAAAAGATGAGATGCAGTTCCTTTCCCAGTCTGCCGGTTCAGTGTTTACAATTGCTTCTTCTCCTATGTTATTGTCTGTGAAGGCTACAGGTTATTCAGCATGACTTCCCCTGCATCTCCTGTCTTTTGATTCAAGTTTGCACTTTTCACCCATATGACCCAATATTGATGTGAAGATAGAGATGAAAATATTAGGTGTGTTTTTCAAAAATGTTTGTGCACTATTTCAATAGCTTTCTTCAAAAGGGACACCCATTACCTTTTCACTGATACCTATTTAATCAGCCTACAGTAAGAATTAATCGTATTGTTGACACAAACATGTCTGGCGTACACTTTGATGTTACTGTGTTGCGTTCCTTGAACTTTTCTCTAGTCAACTCAATCATATTATTGACCTGTTATGCTGCGTCTGATCCAATCTTGTTGTGAGGGAGTGACCCATGCCACAGTCTGCAGAGCAAAGTCAGGAGAAGAAGAACAAAGAAAAGGATCATAAGGAAGTGGAGAGGGAGTTGGAAAATAAAAACAATGGATGCAGCAAAGAGAAAGGGAGATTGCAATCTCTTGTTGGTTCATGCAACTCATTCCATGCCTAGATTAAAAACAGAAAATGTTTAGTGACATAGAAACATAGAAACATAGAAAATAGGTGCAGGAGGAGGCCATTCGGCTCTTCGAACCATTCATTGTGATCATGGCTGATTGTCCCCTATCAATAACCCGTGCCTGCCTTCTCCCCATATCCCTTGACTCCACTAGCCCCTAGAGCTCTATCTAACTCTCTCTTAAGTCCATCCAGTGACTTGGCCTCCACTGCCCTCTGTGGCAGGGAATTCCATAAATTCACAACTCTCTGGGTGAAAAAGTTTTTTCTCACCTCAGTCTTAAATGACCTCTTTTCTCACCTCAGTCTTAAATCGAACCCGGGTCTCTGGTGCTGTAAGGCAGCAACTCAACCACCACTAGAATGCTGGAAACATGCAGCAGATCAGGCAATGGGAAAAAGAAACGTTTATTTTGATGTAATGGTATAGCATTGAAACATTAATACTGTTTATCTTTCACAAAAACAGCCTGACCTCCTGAGCGTTTCCTCACATTTTATATTTTTATTTCAGATTTCCAACTAGTGGATTTTTTTTAATTTTTGGTCACCAACTTTAAAATTGATTCCTTAATGGCCGTTAAAAGGCAAACATCATGTAACTTAATTACATAATACAAAGGAACTGCAGAGGCTGATTTATACCAAAGATAGACACAAAATGCTAGAGTAACTCAGCGGGTCAGGCAGCAACTAACTGATGGGTCAGAGATACTACCTGACCTGCTGAGTTATGCCAGCATTTTGTGTCTACCTTAATTAACTTCATGATATTGTTTCTGCTAAAGTTTAATATTCAAGATTGAAGGGGTTCATTGTCACGCCAGTTCCATACATTGTACAATCCTGCGTGAAAATCTTGTGCTGGATGATTCAGTACAGTAAATTTAACTGTAAATTTATGATTGAATATTAGAAAAATGTCAGAGAGTTATAGAGCTATACAGCATGATAATAGGCCCTTTGGCCCAACTTGTCCATGTCAACCATTTAACTGTTCAACCAGTCCAACTTGCCTTCACGACCCACCTCCCTGCAAATATTTCCGATGCGTATACCAGTCCAAGTTATTTTAAATGTAGTGATTGTACCTACTCTCAATGCTTCCTCTGGCAGCTCGTTCCATATATGCATCACCCTCTGTGTTGAAAGGAGGGTGAAAGAAAGCTTTCAAAAAGAGTTGAAACCTGTGAGTTTGCACATCCTGGGTGAATGGAATTGGCAGGAGGAGGATGTTTTGGTGAGAATGAAGAAGAAACAAATCAAATGAAACCTAGTTTACCCTGTCTTTTGTTTTTCACTGACCTTTATGTCCATCTCCCATAACAAAGTGCTGCTGCCTCCAGCCCCACCCCTTCCAGTCTTTATTTCTTTGGTTTAGTGCAGTTTTTTGTTTCATGCTAACCAGTCAGCGGAAAGACTAGCCGGAGGCTGCAGGGGCATTTTATAAGGTGTACAATATTATGATGGGAATAGGTAGCCTGCATACACAGAGTCTTCTTCCCAGGGTAGAGAAATTGAGAACCAGAAAGTGTTGGTTTAAGATGAGAAGGGAAATCACCCAGAGAGTTTTGAATCTGTGGAATTCTCTGCCTCAAGAAGGCAGTAGGGCTAGTATACGGGAATCACTGGTTGGCGCAGACTGGGTGGGCTGAAGGGCCTGTTTCCATGCTGTATCTCGAAACTAATCAAAACTAAACTAAATTGATGGCATATCTACTGTTTTTTTAGCAACACTGGTTGGCCATTTTTGAAGAAAGAATGATTTACTTTAATTTATATTTGTTGTAATCTGAGGCTAATCTGATGTGAAAGGCAAAAATGGTAGCAGGTTAAGTTAAAGTGAAAATAGATTTCCCTCATTGATGGATAGATAAACAATGTGATTTATCCATTCTGGTGCATTGTAAATTAGGATTTTTGGATTACATTGTCAGATATAAACACAGTCATTAAAAACGAAGGGGATATAAAAATGAAGCATTATGAACTGTGAAACGCTGTAAAATAATTTGGAGACACAAGAAACTGAAAATGCTGGGATCTTGAGCAAAATATAAAGTGTTTGAGGAACTCAATGGGCCGGACAGCATCTGTGGAAGATGGACAATGTTTCAGGTAGGGACCCTTCTTTGGACTGATGGAGTAGGAAAGCTGGAAAAGAGAGGTGGGGGTGAGGCAAAGCATAGCAAGTGGTAGGTGGATACAGGTGAGGGTGGAGTCTAGTTGGTATTTGGAATGAATAAGTCAAAAACTCTGGAGGTGAAAATAAGACAAAAAGGTGTCAGATAGGAAAGAAGAGGAGTGGAATGTAAAGCTGGAGGGAGGGATAGGGATAGAAGGAGACAAGTAGAGGGGAAACAGGGAATACAAGGAAATATGGGACGAATGGATGGGGACGAGTGTATTGGGGAAGGAGGAGGGTGATAAAATGATGGGAGATGTTGGGATTGATTGGTGCGCATTGAGGTGGGGGCACAGGGGAAAGAGAGGGATTAGGGGGGTGAGCATTACGGGAAATTGGAGAATCCCATGTTTACATTAAAGGTAGACACAAAAGGCTGGAGTAATTCAGTGGGACAGGCAGCATCTCTGGAGAGAAGGAATGGGTGACGTTTCGGTTCGAGACCCTTTAGATTTGTTTATACTGCTGGGTTGTAAGCTAGCCAAGCGTATTATGAGGTAGCGTTCTTCGGGTTTGCATGTGGCCTCACTCTGGCAACGGAGGAGACCGAGGGGAGCAAGGTCAGCATGGAAATGGAAAAGAGATTATAAATGGTTAGCAACCGAGAGATGCATTCAGCGAAACGATCGTCTAGTCTACGCTTGATCTCTCTGTCGTTATGGAGACCAAATTGTGAACATCAAATACCACAAACATGGGAGGACGAGGTGCATGTGAGCCGCTGTGTCACCTGGAAGTGAAATTATTTATCTCCATTTGAAAGACATACATTAGATGGAAATAAAGTGGACAACTCAAGTGAGGGGAAACTTGGTTGGTAAATTGCTAAGTGGGTTTTGCTATGCCATTGCCAAGACTGTAATTAGCATGAATTAGTGCCTAGAACACACTGCCAGAGGAGTTTAGGAGATTGGTGTCACACTTATGGCACATTCCCACCTCGCTATCTGTGATCATAATGGTGATGATGTCTAATAGTTGCTACTTTAATGCATCATTTTTGTTATTTTCAAAGGAATATTGAATAAAGCAAAAAAAAGGAAATCCTTCTTTAATTTGTTCTAGGCATATTATTTAATTATAGAATTATAATCTCGGGAGCAATATTTCAATGGAATCAATAAAATAAATAGCCAATGATGCAAATGAAATCCACAAGCCCAATTTATTAAAAAGCACGGAAGCTATTAACTTAGATCATGTAGATGTCTGGAGTTATCTGTCCTGACAATTCAATTGCTTACAAGGAACTTGGAAGGAAATTTAATCAAAGTGTTCCAGATATTAAAGAAAGGCCATTAGGTAGATAGCGGGAAACTACTTCTGTTCATCAGGAAGATTTGGTTCTGCATCTTCTATTTAAGAGCTGACATTTCCATTCATCTGCTAGACACAAAATGCTGGAGTAACTCAGCGGTTCAGGCAGTATCTTTGGAGAAATGGAATAAGCAACATTTCGGGTCGGTATGCTTCTTCGGACCTATTCCGCCTATCCTTTTCATTGCCTATACCTTTTCTCCAGAGATGCTGCCTGGCCCACTGAGTTACTCCAGCATTTTGTGTTTATCTTCGGCATAAACCAGCACCTGCCGTTTGTTCCTATCCATTCATCTGTTGTTTATTTTACTTACATTCTGAGCAAAGGGGGACATTCTGGACCTGGTTAACTGATCTCCATGCTGAGACAATCATCTCCACAATTGTAGTCCAGCATAGAACATTGAAGAGTACAGCACAAGAATAGGCCCTTTGGCCCACAATGTCCATGTCAAACATGATGGCAAATTATCTTGCCAAGTTACTAATTATTGATTAAGTTACCTAAGTTGTATGTTAAATTACTAATCTCTGCCTGCACGCACTTTATCCAAATCTCTCCATACCCAGCATATCCATGTTTTTCTATCACAAAGCCTCTTAAAAAAATGATTTATTCTCTGCCACCACAGCCCCCCCCCCAGGCAACATTTTTCCTGTTTGTTGATTTTAGCTCTGCATTAAACACCATTGTGCCAGAGCTACTACACTCCAAATTTTCCGAGTTGACTGTGCCTGAACCCCTCTGTCAGTGGATCACCAACTTTCTGACAGACAGGAAGCAGCATGTGAGGTTGGGAAAGCACGTCTCGGACCCGCAAACGCTCAGCATAGGAGCACCCAAAGGCTGCGTATTCTCTCCTCTCCTCTACTCCTCACCAATGACTGCACTTCCACAGACACCTCTGTCAAGCGTCTGAAGTTTGCGGATGACACAACCCTGATTGGACTGATCCAGGATGGGGAGGAATCTGCCTACAGACAGGAAGTGCCACAGCTGTCGTAGCAACAACCTAGAGCTAAATGCTCTTAAGACAGCGGAATTGATTGTAGACTTTAGGAGAGCTCCCTCTCTCCTCACCCCACTCACCATCAACAACACCACAGTCACATGTGTGCAGTATTTTAAGTTCCTGGGAACCATCATCTCCAAGGACTTTAAGTGGGGGGCTACCATCGACTCCACAATCAAAAAGGCACAACAGAGGATGTACTTCCTGCGGCAGCTGAGGGAGCACAATCTGCCACAGGCAATGATGGTCCAATTCTACACGGCCATCGTAGAGTCTGTTCTCACCTTCTCCATCATGGTCTGGTTTGGCTCGGCCACCAAGCACGACACCTGGAGGCTGCAGCGAATCGTCCGATCAGCAGAGAAGTTTATTGGCTGCAACCTTCCCTCCATTGATGAACTGTACACTGCAAGGGCCAGGAAGCGAGCGGGCAAGATCATCTCTGACCCCTCTCACCCTGGCCACAAACTCTTTGAATCACTTCCCTCTGGAAGGCGACTCCAGATTGTCAAAGCTGCCGCAACCAGACATAAAAACAGTTTTTTATCCACGAGTAGTTGCTCTACTCAACAGCCAAAAATCTGTAGCCTCCCTTTCATCTGGTATTTTGTTGGTTCACATGCTTGATCAATGGTGTTTTATCATTAATGTCTTATTATTATTATTATTATTATTATTAATGTTTAGTATTTTCTGAGTCATTCGTAACTGTCACTGTATGTCATGTTGTTACTTGTGGGTGGAGCACCAAAGCAAATTCCTTGTATGCGAATACTTGGCCTATAAACTTACTTTACCTACTTACTTACTTTCTAAGCACACACCACACATAACCTTTACATTTTCTCCCTCTGACCGTGAAATTATGGCCTATAGCCTTTGCAATTTCCATCCTGGGAAAAATATTCTGACTGTCTACCCTATCTGTGCCTCTCATGATTTTATATATTTCTATCTCCGCTCAACCTCCAATGCTCCAGAGAAATGTTGTCAACCTTTCCTGATAGATAATATCCTATATTCCAGGCAACCTTCTGATATATCTCTCCTGCACCTCGTTCAAAACCTCCACATTCTTCCTTTAGAGAGAAACATAGAAACATAGAAAATTGTTGCAGGAGTAGGCCATTCGGCCCTTCGAGCCAGCACCGTCATTCAATATGATCATGGCTGATCATCCAAAATCACTACCCCGTTACTGCTTTCTCCCCATATACCTTGATTCCTTTAGCCCTAAGAACTATATCTAACTCTCTCTTGAATACATCCAGTGAATTGGTCTCCACTGCCTTCTGTGGCAGAGAATTCCACAGATTCACAAGTCTCTGGGTGAAAGAGTCATCTCAGTCGTAAATGGCCGACCCCTCATTCTTAAACTGTGATCCCTGGTTATGGACTTCCCCAACGTCGGGAACATTTTTCCTGCATCTAGCCTGTCCAATACCTTTAGAATGGTGGGCGTATGACCACCAAGGGTGCCAGGGGAGATGGCAGCCCTGCCGGCAGTCTGTTTGTTTTTTCTTTCTTTTTGTTATTTTTAGTTTGTTAATAGTTTTGTTTTAATGTTCTTTGGTATGCTTTATGTGGGGGGAGGGAGAGAGGACCGGGGGAACATTTTTTCAAGTTTCTTACCTTCCCGGAGATGTGATCAATTTTCGGATCACATTCTCAGGGCTCTGCGGCCTACCATCGATGGAGCCAGAAGCCTCCACGGACTGTCGTGAGCCCCACCCCGAGGCATGGACTTTAACAGCAGAGCGGATCCCTTGCCTGGGATCACTCCCACCGCGACCACCGTGGACTTACCATCTAGGGCTCGCAGTCTCGCAGTCTCGGAAGAGGCTAGTTGGGAGCTCCAACGCCGCGGAAGGCTCGACCAGCCCTGATTCGAGGTTCGATCGCCCGGCGCGGGGGAGCTGACAACTCCCCAATGCAGGAGCTGAGCACCTCGACGCGGAGGGCCCGAACGCCGCCGGCTACGGGAGTCAAGATCATCCCGTCAACGAAGGGCTCGAGGCCCCCGATCGATGAAGAACAAAAGGAAGAGACAAGCTTTATTTCGCCTTCCATCACAGTGAGGAATGTGTAGGAGTCACTGTGGTGGATGTTCATGTTAAAATGTGTTTTTGAGTGATCTGTTATTTTTAATTGTATGACTTATCTGGCCAATGAAATTCCTCGTATGTTGCAAAACCTACTTTGCCAATAAATTGTGATTCTGATTCTGATTCTGATGGTTCTATAAGATCAGAAGGAGATCAGAAAAGTACCCAATACTCCAAATGTGGCCCAACAAAGGTTTTATAAAGCTCTCTTGAAAACAGAATTGCGACGAAGAACTGCAGATGCTGGCTTAAACTTATGATAGACACAAAGCGCTGGAGTAACTCAATGGGTCAGACTGCATCTCCAGAGATAGAGCCTGGCCCGCTGAGTTACTCTAGCACTTTGTGTCTTACTTTGGGAAAAAAGTTGTGTGGTTAGAGCCCAAAATTACCTAATTGCATTTCTTTTATTTTGTATTCAACAATTTAATTTTAATCTTATTTCACGCATTAATTTTGTTTTCAATAATTTGATTTTTTTAAATTTCATGCTTTAATATTGTGATTAAAAACCTGTAAAGCCAAAAAAAGTTTTGAAAACTCAAATCACTTTGACAGAATTGGCAGTTTATTTACAATGCTACTTAAAATAAGGGCCTTAAGTCCAAATGTTTGATCATTTTTTGGCCATGGAGGAAAAAGTATGGGAGCATAGTTATACGTAGTAATTTAATTTTCATGCAAATTGATTTCAGGTCAATAGACAATAGACAATAACCATATAACCATATAACCATATAACAATTATAGCACGGAAACAGGCCATCTCGGCCCTACACTCCGTGCCGAACAACCTTTTTCCCTTAGTCCCACCTGCCTGCACTCATACCATAACCCTCCATTCCCTTCTCATCCATATGCCTATCCAATTTATTTTTAAATGATACCAACGAACCTGCCGCCACCACTTCCACTGGAAGCTCATTCCACACTGCTACCACTCTCTGAGTAAAGAAGTTCCCCCTCATGTTACCCCTAAACTTCTGTCCCTTAATTCTGAAGTCATGTCCTCTTGTTTGAAACTTCCCTATTCTCAAAGGGAAAAACTTGATCACGTCAACTCTGTCTATCCCTCTCATCATTTTAAAGACCTCTATCAAGTCCCCCCTTAACCTTCTGCGCTCCAGAGAATAAAGACCTAACTTATTCAACCTATCTCTGTAACTTAGTTGTTGAAACCCAGGCAACATTCTAGTAAATCTCCTCTGTACTCTCTCTATTTTGTTGACAAATAGGTGCAGGGGTAGGCCATTTGGCCCTTCGAGCCAGCACCGCCATTCAATGTGATCATGGCTGATCATCCACAATCAGTGCCCCGTTCCTGCCTTCTCCCCATATCCCTTGACTCTGCTATCTTTAAGTACTGTATCTAGCTCTCTCTTGAAAGTATTCAGAGAATCGGCCTCCATTGCTTTCTGAAGCAGACATTTCCACAGACTCACAACTCTCTGGGTGAAAAAGCTTTTCCTCATCTCCGTTCAAAATGGCTAACCACTTATTCTTAAACGGTGGCCCCTGGTTCTGGACTCCCCCAACATAGGGAACATGTTTCCTGCCTCTAGCGTGTCCAATCCCTTAATAATCTTATGTGTTTCAATAAGATCCCCTCTTATCCTAAATTCCAGTGTATACAAGCCCAGTCGCTCCATTCTTTCAACATGACAGTCCCGCCATCCCAGGAATTAACCTCGTGAACCTACGCAGCACTCCCTCAATAGCAAGAATGTCCTTCCTCAAATTTGGAGACCCAAACTGCACACAATAGTCCAGGTGTGGTCTCACCAGAACCCTGCACAACTACAGAAGGACCCCTTTGTTCCCATACTCAACTCCTCTTGTTATGAAGGCCAACATGCCATTAGCTTACTTCACTGCCTGCTGTACCTGCATGCTTACTTTCAGTGACTGATGTACAAGGGCCCCCAGATCTCGTTGTACCTCCCCTTTTTGTAACTTGACACCATTCAAATAATAATCTGCCTTCCTGTTCTTGCCACCAATGTGGATAACCTCACATTTATCCACATTAAACTGCATCTGCCATGCATCTGCCCAGTCACCCAACCTGTCCAATTCACCCTGCATCCTCATAGCATCCTCCGCACAGTTCACACTGCCACCCAGCTTTGTGTCATCTGCAAATTTGCTGAAGTTACTTTTAATCCCATTCGGGTTCCAATGTTACTCAAGTCTGGAGACCCATGTGGTTCCCACTTCCATACACTTTAGCTTCATGAAACAATATAAATCTAAGTCATTTGTATACTGGGTCCCAACCTACCGTCTTTGAGGAATACCTTCCAAATTAAAGACTTAAGGGCCTGTCCCACGAGCATGCAACTGCATGCGGCGGGCACGACCAAACCAGAAGCGGGTGCCGCGCGGGCTTCGAGTGATCCCGTACGAGTTGAAGTGAAGTTCGAGCGAAGTCCGCGGGAAGTTTGCGTTAGGCGTACGCCGTCAAGACGCTGCTTACGGCGTCGAGATGGTGCATACGCCCGTCGAGTCGCTGCGTACGGCCTCAATGCAGCTGTTTTGAACAGTGTCAGTTTTTCGGAGCCACGCGCGATGTCGGGACCAGCTCCGCACAACTCCATATGGCTCCGGCAATCAAAGTGGGACTGGCCCCGCGAAGCCGTACGTCTCAAGCGACCACATTAGGTCGCGCTTGCCGCATGCAGTCGTATGCTCGTGGGACAGGCCCTTTACTGTTTTGGCCAAATAACCCCCACAATGGCAATTTTCTGTCTCTGTGGCCACAGCCTTATATATCCAACCGCTTTAAAAAAGCACCAACAAGAAAAAAGAACAGCAAAATAAGTCAATTGTTTCTATGCACCCACTATGTCACATGGATTGACTACACGTTTTAAAATGCAAGTTGTCAGTGAGACCCATCTCCATAGTCTGGTCTGACATTACAATAGTCTAAAGAGAGATACAAGTCTGTGCTCTTCAGTGTTTGTTAACTTCATGTGGTTCTACTCTTCACAATGATTTTTGCCAAAAATTTATTTGCACCAACAAACTAAAGGCTTCAATTGGAAAATAACCACCTGCCGGGAATGGGGTTGCAGGTGTAAACTTAACAACTGATAATTTGATTCTAGTTCATTTTATTGGCAAAGAAGGAAATTGTAAGTATCTGACATTGATATTAATGAACCTGGATGCCAAAATTCGTCCCGAGAAGTCGACACAAATCGTGAGCTTAATAACTTTCTTTTCCAAGAATTGTGAGGTTCCAAGTTTTCATCATTTGGGGGAAAACAACCATAGTGGCTCCTGTAGAAAAAAGAGTTTTCTACTAAAGCAGACAAAACATGATTTCCTTAGATTACCAATTTCAGTAGGTCCACTGTTACATAGAGAGAGAGTGATAGAAACATAGAAAATAGATGCAGGAGTAGGTCATTCGGCCCTTCGAGCCTGCACCACCATTCAATATGATCATGGCTGATCATCCAACTCAGTATCCTGTACCTGCCTTCTCTCCATACCCCCTGATTCCTTCAGCCACAAGGGCCACATCTAACTCCCTCTTAAATATAGCCAATGAACTGGCCTCAACTACCTTCTGTGGCAGAGAATTCCACCACTCACTGTGTGAAAAATGTCTTTCTCATCTCGGTCCTAAAGGATTTCCCCCTTATCCTTAAACTGTGACCCCTTGTTCTGGACTTCCCCAACATCAGGAACAATCTTCCTGCATCTAGCCTGTCCAACCCCTTAAGAATTTTGAAAGTTTCTATAAGATCCCCCCTCAATCTTCTAAATTCTAGCGAGTACAAGCCGAGTCTATCCAGTCTTTCTTCATGTGAAAGTCCTGCCATCCCAGGAATCAGTCTGGTGAACCTTCTCTGTACTCCCTCTATGGCAAGAATGTCTTTCCTCAGATTAGGAAGAGAAAGAGATAGAGAAAGAGAAAAGAGATTAAAATATTTATGATGGACTCCAGAAGAGTTTGGGGTGACACAGTGGCACAGTGGTAGAATTGCTAACTTACAGCGCCAGAGACACAGGTTCGATCCTGACTGCAGGTGCTGACTGTGCAAAGTTGGTATGTTCTCACTGTAACCACATGGGTTTTCGTCTGTGCTCTGGTTACCTCCCACACTCCAAAGAGGTGCAGGTTTGCTGGTTAATTGACTTTTGTAAATTGCAAATTGTCCCCAGTGTGTAGGATAGTGTTATTGTACGGGGTGATCACTGATTGACACACTCGGTGATCTGAAGGGCCGGTTTCCTCACTGTATCTCTAAAGTAAAGTTTAATTCTTTTGTTATCTTAGAAACCAGGGAGAAAATTGATAGCTACTATTTTAAAGCATGACATGATCAACAAGTCTAATAGCTTCTGTGCAGCTAACAAAATACAAAATGTAAAACTATTAGCATTCATACACATCATAGAATGCACAACAACAAAATTTAATTAAAGCTTTGCCCAGCTTGAGAACCAATAAAGGGGGTGGTTGATTGAAGAATCAAAGATTAGCTAATTGATTCACCAAGGGCCCTGGTGAGATCACGCCTGGAGTATTGTGTGCAGTTTTGGTCTACAAATTTGAGGAAGGACATTCTTGCTATTGAGGGAGTGTAGCATAGGTTCAACTCCTGCAACTTTAGGCTGTGCATGCCCTATGCAAAAAGAAGAAGTATAGGTTCACGAGGTTAATTCCCGGGATGGCGGGAAAGTCAAATGTTGAAAGAATGGAGTGACTGGGCTTGTATACACTGGAATTTAGAAGGATGAGGGCGGAACTTATTGAAACTTATAAGATTATTAAGGGATTGAACATGCTAAAGACAGGAAACATGTTCCCGATGTTGAGAGAGTCCGGAACCCGGGGCCACAGTTTAAGAATAAGGGGTAGGCCATTTAGAACGGAAATGACGAAAAGTTTTCACCCAGAGAGTTGTGAATCTGTGGAATTCTCTGTCTCAGAAGGCAGTGGAGGCCGATTCTCTGGATGCTTTCAAGAGAGAGTTAGATAGAGCTCTTAAAGATAGTGGAACCAAGGGGTATGGGGAGAAGGCAGGAACGGGGTATTGATTGTGGATGATCAGCCCTGATGACATTGAATGGCAGTGCTGGCTCGAAGGGCCAAATGGCCTACTCCTGCACCTGTTGTCTATTGTTTATTGTCTAATTTCCAATAACGCAATCAAGGATGAGTGATAATAGCTAGTCGGGGTGCAGCATTTTCTTTCCTACGGTTTTGTGCAGTCAAGCTGATTAATGCCTTTTGTTCTGCAATGAATGGAACTTACTCGTTCAGATGTGATGTGAAATTATATACAAAACTAAAAACCTTCCATGTTTTGCCCATCTCACTGCTTCCCTGTTGTTTCAGCTGACTTTCATCACGTCTAGGCTGGATTACTGTAACGCACTCTATTTTGGAGTTACTCGATCTTCCCTGGCTCGTCTCCAGTTGGTTCAGAATGCTGCTGCTCGTCTCTTAACTGGAACTCGAAAGAGGGAGCACATAATGCCAATTCTGGCCTCCCTCCACTGGCTGCCGGTGTACTTTCGAGTTCATTTTAAGATTCTTCTATTCGTTTTTAAATCTTTAAATGGTCTCGCCCCGCCTTACCTCTCTGAGCTGCTCCACCCCTACGCTCCTGCCCGGTGCCGCAGGTCAGCTGATCAGCTGCTCCTGGAGGTACCGAGGTCTAAGCGGAAGCTCAGGGGGATAGAGCCTTCTCTGTTGCTGCTCCGACATTATGGAACACTCTGCCGTTGCACATCAGACAGGCCCCCTCACTGTCCATCTTCAAAACCAGTCTTAAAACCCTTTTCTATTCCTTGGCTTTTGACCCTGCATGAGACTTTGCTCCTGTTTTAGTGTTTTTAATGTTTTTAATGTTTTTTATTGTTTTTACTCTCTCTTTTAATGTTTTTATTGTCTTGTAATAATTTTTTGTTCAACAGTGGTTGTTTTTAAAGTGCTCTATAAATAAAGTTATTATTATTATTATTACTTTCACTACGTTTGTTTTGTCAATTTACAGATGCTTTGCTGGATTCTACCTGTTTTGGAAAGGTATTACAGAAAATATTGAGATCAGGCATAAAGTATAGATAGTGGAGTACTTAATGGAGACACCTTCCTCAAAATGCAGCATGTAGGATAAATAAATATGTTTGTCATTAAGTGAGACGTGCCCACCATTAGTCACCTGTTTCATGCAATGTCTTTGATGTTTAAATGAGTTTTCTGACTATGCAGGCAAGCAACACAAGCTGAAAAGGCAAGAAGTACCTGTACATAGCCATTTCCTATCCAATTTTTCTGCGTCAGATCTACTTTCTCTCAGAAATCATTCACGATATTAAAAGTCTGCTGCGGGTAACTTGAGAGATTCATTATTTGATGCTTCCCTTGTTGAATTAACGTGCAATTTCTTTTTAACCATGAGCTTTAAGATGCGAGGTTGAAGGCTGATGGAATAAGCCAATCAGTTAATCCATTTTAAACAGAATTTGCTAGTATTTCTCGAATTTTTTACCTTAAATAACCTCACACCAAATGTCTCTGCAGGCAAATTTAAACTCACCAGGCAGAAATTTGATCTCAAATTTATTGATCACAAATTTATTGATCACAAGTATTGATCACAAATTTGTCCAGGAGCAAAGTGTTATGGGCCTGTCCCACTGAGGCAATACTTCAGCGGACTGCCGGTGACTGTCAAGAGTGGAACACACACACACCCAAACACATCGCAACGGCGGGCGCCAGGGCAAGCGGGGGGAGCAGTCTGAAATTCACACGGTGCAAAGCCAAGATGATACAGATACACACCACGATGAACAGGAAGGTTGGTGCTGTAATTAAGATGGCTAGCACAGTGTACGGTAAGTCCTTCAAAAGGGGGGGGGGTGAAGAAGGGGGGAGAAAGAGTGGAGCCAACTTTTAAGAAGCCAGACAACTTTTAATAAGCTAGAGATACACAGCTGTGAAGTTCGGCGGACATTTAACATTACCGGTCGGTTATCTTTGGTTCTGAAAACTCCTGCTTACGTTTCTTTTCCCCAATGAGCCAATGAAAATGACCAGTCAGCAAAGGCGATTAACTAAAACTACCTACGACTACCTCGACTACCCATAACTACATGGCGCCCCCACTACAACTGCACCTACGACTACAGCATTATCGATTATCTCCATGGCGACCAATGTTTGGACGCAGAAATGTTTTCAACATGTTGAATATTTTGCGGTGACCGTATTGAGGCCGCGACTAGTTCCCAGAATGTGGGAACTCCTCACGACCATGAAGGAGACTCACCAGAGTCCACCAGTGAACATGTGGCGACCATGTGGTGAGCGCAGAGTCTCCTGCATTCGCCTAAAAAGTCGCACAAGTGGGACAGGCCCATAACCTATCCCCCTTCTGCAAAGTAACCTGATCAGAGTTAATATCTGAGGCATGAACCTAAATGGTACATCTTGGCATCTGGAACAGAAAAATGTAAATTGATTATCAAGGATATTCTGTACTATTCTGTGTAGCAAATAGTGAGGTTCATTTATTTAAAATGCATGGACTGCAAATTGAGTTTTCTAGTGTGATTGACTTGTTAAAAAATGTAACAACTTTACAGCAATGTGGAGCAATGCTTGGACATAACAATATGTTGCTTGGGATATGTGTGGTAGCAAGACTAGGGTGGGCAGTTACAATTTTTCTCCTAGGTGTAGAAAGGTCAACAACTAAAGCCCATGATTTTTAGGTGAGTGGGGCTGAATTTAAATGAAATGCACAGAGCAAGTTTTTTACACAGAGAGTGGTGAGTTACAGGAACGTGCACCAAGTGTGATGTTGGAGGCAAATACAATGGTGGGATTTAAGATAGGTACATGGTTATGCAGCGGTATGATGGGATATGGCTGGTCTATGGCAGATGAGCTGGTCTTAGAATTATGTTCAGCACAGACATTGTGGGCTGTTTCCGTGCTGTAAGGCTATGTTCTATGTTTGTCAACATATTGGTATCCTATCTGGATATCAATTATTAGTTGTACATTAGAAAACTGGAATGCAATCAAAGATCAAAGGGAATTTTCACTTCAAGCACCTGTAACACACAGGAGCAAGATGTTCTTCACTGTCTGCTCCTGCTTTGTATTGCAATGCATCCCCTATTGTAGGTGTTGTGTGGGTTGAAACTGGCTTCACAGGTGCATTTGTATGTAGCCTTTGTATGCAGGGTTTGTCTCTACATCTAAATCTGATGGTGCATGGTTTTATGCTACTTCTTCTTCTTCTTGCGTTTGAGGGTCGACATCCGTATGTGCCCCCCTAAAAAGGTTGGCGCCAATCTGCGGCGCTGCTAATGTCTCCGTTTGTTGTCGTTCGCCTGACTGAGCTCAATTGACAGGGCTCACCATGGGGAGGTCGACAACATGAGCCCCTTTATGCTTCTTTACCTTCTGCCGGATGGGAACAGGGAGAAATAGGAATGACCGGGATGGGACAAGTCTTTAACTATGTTTTTCCTGAGGTAGCATGGTGCAGATAGAATCAATGGTGGGAAAACTGGTCTGTGTGTTGGACTGGGCTGCATCCACAACTCTCTGCAATTTCTTGCTGTCTTGGTCAGAGCTATTCCCAAACCAAGCTGTGATGCAACTCAATAATATGCTTTCTATAGTTGTCAAGTCAAACTGAAATGATAGAACAGGTGCAGAGAAATGCTACATTGAAATCACGAGACAGTGATTAAAGTGGGTGGAACCCCAGCCTGCCGAGTTCTGCCCGGGGCTTTCAAAAGGGCACACAGCACCAGAAGCCAGGGAAGAAGACGGAAGAGACTTGCGGGCGGCAAAACTTGAACAGTAAATCAAAAGGACTGTCCGAAAAGACTGCCGCGATAGCCAGAAAAGGCAAGCAGGACTGATTTTCTACAGACCCGATTGGCAGCCGGTAAGGACTGAACTCTAAATGAACTGAGCCGAACTCTAAATGAACTGAGCCGAAGACTGCAGCCCCAGAGACTCTGTTTAACCCTTTAATATCTGATAAATTTGTCTGGCTAACGTGTTGATTGAGAAAGTTTGAAATATTGGTGGTGTTTGTTAACCAAGATGACAGGGTGATGATAGTGTTTGTTGTCTATGTAAAGGGCATCCTGCTTCATTGTGGGGTTAAGGGCTAATGTGAGCTAATTTCTAATGCTTATATGCTATGAGTGGTGTTAGTTTAAATAATTGCATTTTAAAAAATATGATAAAATGTGTTAAAAAACAGTAAAGATTCATATGATATTAAGCTAAAAAATTGGTAACAGTAGTGGGCATTATCTGTATTTTTCATTCAATGAAATGTGAAAATTATTTAAAAAAACAAAATGGCTGCTATGAGTTGGAATGTTAGATACATGTAATTTTCTGTTATTTATATTTGGTTACAGTAATGTGTATATTTTTTGCCTTTGTGTCTAAAGGTTTTTCACCTGGTAAAGACTAAAACTGCTAAAAACTGCTAAAGACTGATCTGCCAAAATAAAAGGAGGAGAAAATAAAAAAGGTGGAAAAGAAGTGTTTAGTCTGAGTGTACACAAACTTGCTGGAGGAACTCAGCGGGTGCAGCAGCATCTATGGAGCGAAGGAAATAGGCGACGTTTCGGGCCGAAACCCTTTTGAACATTTAGTCTGAGTGAATCCAGTTCATCATTTCGGGGTAGATAAATCAAATCCCTTTCAAGCGGGGAATCTGCAAAAACATTAGAAGACTTGACAGTGAAAAACCAGCTGTGACCAGGAGATCTGGAAACCTGGAAAAGAGACAGTTAAGTCAAGATAAATCATGGCTGATGAAGTTGCTGGAAAGTCAGCTGTGCAGCTCAAGGTGGAGAGGACAACAGCAAAACGGGCATTCTCTCGCCTTGTTAACAGCATCATTAGGAACCATAAAGAAATGTCTGAAGAGGAGCTCAGGAACAATTTCAAGAAACTCATGCAGGAGGCCGAAAAAGTCATGGAAGCCAATGACGATGTGGAGGCTGGACTCATTGTAGAGCTGGAGGCGGAGCTGGACACAGATGAGGAAACTGTGTTAACTGAACAGCAAAAAGCCGACCTGGCAAAGACTGCAAAGGGGTGTGAGTCGAAACTAAAAGAGGTCAAAGGGCTCATCCAGGACACTCTATGGGCAAACTTTGGAAATGTTGAATTATCCACCTCACTACAGACAGCAGATGGTGCATGTGAACTTGCTGCTGCCACCGCACCATCAAATAGCAACCAAGAAGCATATGAATTCATGCTTAACCACCTGCAGAAACTGGTAGAGACTGCAAAGGAGACGTACAGTCGGTGGAAACGTTGGGTCCCTCTGGATGAGCAAGAGAGCTTCCAGAAACACCTAAGAACACTCGAGCTTCTCGTTCCCAAGCTGGTTTCCAGGAAGGCTGACTTCATACAGGCAAGAATAAAGAAGGACGCTGAAGGATTAGCACAAGCGGCGAATGCTTTCAATTATCCTTCACCAGCCATCAGACTGAGACCCACGGCCCTTCCTAAGTTTACTGGAAACAAGCGTGACTTTTATAGATGGAGGAAGGATTGGGAAGCACTGCAAAAGCAAGGTGAACCCACTGGATCAAATGAGGTGAAGAAGGTTCAATTGCTGGACAGTCTGGAGGACAAAATTACAAGAGACCTCCGCCTCACAAGTTATAACACTGCAGATGATATCTTTCGTGTCCTAGAGAACCGGTTTGGAAATCAAACAGCTATTGCTATTGAGATAGTGGTGGAGCTTCATAGAATCCCACCTGTCAGAGGACATCAGCCACGTAAAATAGTGGAATTAATTCAAGCTGTGGAAAAGGCGCTTAAGGACTTGAGCGATCTCGGAGACACAGGCGCTATTAAAAATCCACTGATGATAAAATCAATTGAAACCAAGCTTCCAGAAACCCTCAGGATGGAATGGCTGGTTTATGTAGCTGACAAGAGGAATGCTGTGGCACCAGAGAAACGGTTCGACAGTCTCTTGTCATTTCTCAAAGAGCAGGAGAGCATATACGAACAGCTCGAGCAACTGAGGGACGAGGAGCCGAGTAGAAAGGAAACTCGGCCTGAACCAAGACATGCCAGAACCAAGTCTACTAAGTCAGGAAATGACCACACAAGTTGTGTAGTCTGTGGGGATGTAAAGCATAAAAGGAAGCTGTACTTCTGCAAGCAGTTTTGAGGGCTAAAGCTGACAGAGAAAAGAGCTGCAGTAAAGAAGTTGGGAGCATGCAAAAAGTGTCTTGAAGTTCATGATGATGGTTCATACTGCTGTGAGATATATTGTTTGTGCTCACAATCACTACTCAGAGACTAAATCGTGGAAACAAGAAATGCTTTATTTGCGAGTCTGCAGAATCGGGTGCCTCTCCAAGTTGAGACACACCGAGCAAAGGAAAAATGTCTATTTTTATACAATTCAGTATACAGTCTTTATTGATCGGACGCCTCCCCTTCTGACCCCTTCCAATCAGGGTACCGAGGTTCACAATCTTCCAACCCTCCCCTCCGTGCGTCATCAATCATTCCCTCTCCTCCCACATCATACATCGCATGTACATTTAAATTAGGTTCTTTGTCATGAGGGGCGTAAAGTTAATATTCAATTAACTTATTAAGCATGCGCAGTATCTGTTGCCCTAACCTATTTAATTGCCTTTGACCTAAAGAATAGCTTCTGTGTTGTCAGCTACATTCCTTACCTCATCTTGTTATTCTACAATGTTATCAACAGCTCTGAAGGACAGTAACAGTTTGTTCGAATCACAAAGTTGGTGATTTCAACTGATCAGCCCATCACAAGGTCGGTGACTTCAATCACTCGGCCCCTCGCAATGATGGTGGTTTAATCATCTTATCCCTCACAATCCTCCCTTTTTCTTTTGCTACGCATCCTGTATTAAACCCCATTCCTAGACTTCCTGCTGTTCCAAAGCTAATAACATTCTTTTTATCTCTCTTTCCTCTGGGTCCTCTCTCGGCCTCATTATCATTATCTTCTGGATGCCCCCTTTCTCCCCCATGGGGACTACAACTGCCTGCATTTGGCTTATACTTCTAGTTATAAGAACCCTGAGACATGGTATACAACAGGGGATAATGATCAATGCAGCTAATGCCCATAAAATCACCAGTCCCACCGCTTTCCACCAGGCTCCTCCTAAAATGTAATCCCACCATCCTGCTCCCATGATTGTGTTCCATCTCTGTGCCGGGACATGTGCTATTTTTCTGATTCCTTCTGATATATCCATTACTGCTTGCCCGTTGTCATCTATGTTTAGACAGCAATTAGAGAGGTTGAATTTTCCGCATACTCCTCCCTCTTCGGCTAGTAAGTAGTCTAAGGCCAAACGGTTTTGGTATATCGCTGTTCTCATCTGTGTCTGCTGCTTTGCCAACATCTCTAGTGCAGATGCAGTCTGGTTAGTAATTACTTCCAGCACTGCCTGTAGTCTTATGATCCGATTTAACATATACACTGGGGTCCGGTAGCCCCAGGATCCGTCCTGTGCCCAAGTGTCTGGTCCATAATATGAGATGATTCTTGCAGGTGGCCACTCATCATTTTCCCATTTTCCGATGTCCATTCCTCTCTTCGTTCGGTGTAGATCATCAAAGATGGGTGTTCCTAGCGACCGCCCCTCCTCAGTGGTCAACAGAAAAAACCCTGGTTGTACCAGTCCAATTAAACAAGTCCCACTCCATTTTTCTGGCAATACCGAGTATGCCTTGTGTCCGCATACCCATAGCAGTCCTTCAGGGGCCGGTCCACTAGAGGTAACATTGTCCCATATGCCCTGCAACACTGGGATTCCCTGGTAAGGGTTGTTCCCAGTGCAATTCCATAATCCAGTCGATTAGCTTCCATCAGTCTTCATCCAGATAGTACAGTTTCCTTCATCCTTTACAGTGGGATACCATTGAGGTTCCTCTGGCCACCACACTCGGGATTGATTTGGCCACTGGGTGATGATGCGCTGGCAGGGGCTGCTGCCTACTAGGATGGCATCCTTTGCCCAGGGCCTGGCGATACACTCAGTTCCAACCGGGGTGTGTGTCAGGACCCATTCCTGGGGACTTCGATCTCTTCCCACCGTCAAATTCCACTTTATCAGGTCCCATACCTCAATGATAGATCCTCTCCATGGCCAGCATGAGCTCATCAGCGGTCCTCCACAAACCCAACAGTTAGTCACATTCAGGGTTCTGGCTATCCGGAGGGCCAAGTCCACAAACAGGTTTCTCCCCACTTCCGGGATCTCAATCTGCTGCTTTATTTCATCATACATAGTCTGGTGCAGTTGAGGCTGGGAAGGTGGGGGAGGTTTGTTGACTACTGCTTCTGCTAACTTCCCTATCACTACCTCCTTAATTTTGTCTAATGTTTCCTCCCTGACTCGGGAAGGGATGCCTAACTGTCCTCTCTTGGTCATGCAGACCCATTTCTCCCCTTTTGGGCAGGTAATGTGCCCAAAACTTCCTACATGTCCCTTATTTTCTACTACATAATACCCCCTCCCCCCGTCCTGACAAACAGCTCTAGTCCTTAGGTCGTAGCAAACATCACTTACATGGGAATGATAGGTAAATGATCTGGTTGTTCGCCCTCCATATCTGATAGGATGGTAGCACTTATCACAGTTATTAACACTTCTTATAATGGTTACATACATAGTTAGTAATACTACAACTGCTCCTTTCATGCTGTTAGTTTCATACAGTTAATGCCAGGGGCTTATTCGCTGGTTTTACCGTCCACTGATCGTCTTTCTCAGGAACTGACGTCTGGTCAACGGGTCCTTTAACCCGGGTCGCATGTGTCCACCCTTTTTCTTTTGTTCGTACTGCTGTCTCCGTTGTCAGCAATGCCAGGTATGGGCCAGTCCACCGGGGCTGCAGTTTCTCCTCCTTCCAACTTTTAATCAGTACCCAGTCACCGGCCTTTATAGCATGTATTGGAAAGTCGAGTGGTGGACTTTGTGCCAACAGTCCTTTTATTTTTAATTCTGCAAGGGAACGAGACACTGCCAGTAAATAGTTCCTCAGGAACACATCGCTGCCTTCGGAGGTCGGCATGCCCTCTACCTTTCCAAGATAGGGCAGCCCAAACAACATTTCATAGGGACACACCGCAATATCTTTACGGGGTGCCGTTCATATTCTTAATAATGCAATTGGTAAACACTTAGTCCAGGGTAGTCTGGTTTCCTCCATTAACTTAGTTATCTGTGTTTTAAGGGTTGCATTCATCCTTTCCACTCGCCCAGAACTCTGGGGGTGCCAGGGTGTATGCAATTTCCAATTTATTCCCAAGGTACTGCAAACCAATAGGTGAACCTTAGTGGCAAAATGTGTTCCTCGGTCGGAATCTATGGATTCGATGACCCCGTATCGGGGAATGATTTGTTCTAATAATATCCGGGTTACTGCCTGAGCGGTGGCATTTATCGTGGGAAATGCTTCCACCCACCTGGTGAAATGGTCTACAACTACTAGGAGGTACTTCCACCTTTGTATTCTTGGAAGTTCTGTAAAATCTACCTGTATTCTCTGGAAGGGTCTTATAGCCAATTGTTGGCCTCCACCAGGGACAGCTCTCATTACCTTCTTGTTAACCCTCTGACATAACACACAACCGGAGACTGTCTGCTTAGCCAAAGTATAGATACCTCGGCAAGCGTAGGTCCGTAGTACTGTGTCACACAGGGCCTGCGCTCCCCAAAGTGACTGGGTGTGCAGTTGTGTCATCAAATCCCGAGTTAATCCTTTGGTTAACATTTGTTTCCCATCCGGCGTCCACCACCTCCCGTCAGTGGAACGCCGAGCCCCTAACTCATTCATTTTGTCCTCCTCCTGTGAGAATACAGGTATCTTTCTCCTTCCCTTAATGGTATTAAAGACAACATCCTCACTGTTCCTTCTGTCGCTGCCTTTTTGGCGGCTCCGTCTGCCGCTTCATTTCCCCTTGCTTCTAATGAGTTCCCCTTTTGGTGTCCCGCCACATGGACCACCGCTATCCTTTCTGGCAAATGTAATGCTTCCAGCGCCTTCTCAATTAATTGCTCATGTGCCAACTCCTTTCCTCTTGCTGTAATCATCCCCCTTTCTTTCCATATTTTCCCAAACGTGTGCACTACTCCAAATGCATATTTGGAGTTGGTGTACACCGTTCCTTCCTTCCCCTCCAACAATTCTAACGCCCGTATTAAGGCATACAATTCACATGACTGAGCCGACCAACTACCTGGCAACCTGCCCGCATCCACTCCTTCAAATCCTTCTCCTCCTATTATGGCATACCCACTATATCTTTTTCCATTTATACAGCGGGAAGAACCGTCTATAAACCACCTTTCTCCCTCTACCAGAGGCTGCTCCTCCAAATCCTCCCTGCTCTTGGTCTGTAGTTCTATAACTTCGCTACAGTAGTGTTCTGGTCTCTGCCCTTCCTGCTCGTCGTCCGCCGAGTATAAAAACTGGGAAGGGTTTAAATTCTTATCGGTCAGAATGGTCAAATCGTCTTTTTCCATAAGTATCACTTCGTACTTTAGGATCCTGGAGTCAGTCAACCACCGGTTGGACTTCTGAGTTAGTATTGTCCGGACCGTGTGGGGAGTAGATACTACCAGGTCACCTCCAAATGTAAATTTTCTACTTTCTTCCACTAATATTGCTGTTGCTGCGACCGCTTGAATACATACAGGCCACCCTCGTGATACCGGATCCAAGAGTTTAGAAAGGTATGCGACTGGCTGTCGCTTCCCTCCTCTCTTTTGTGTCAGTACCCCCAACGCAATTCCATTCTCCGCATTAACAAAGAGATGGAATGGTTGATCGATGGACGGGAGGGTCAGTACCGGTGCGGTGATCAGGCTATTCTTTATTTCTCCAAATCTCTGTTCGTCCTCAGAATCCCATTGTACTTTATCAGTCTCCTCACACAATTTATCATACAAGAACTTGACTTGTCGGGTGTAATTGTCTATCCATAATCTACAGTATCCAATTAACCCGAGAAACTTCCTGATTTCTTTTTTGTTCCTTGGCATCGGCAGCCAAGAACCAGCTATTCTTTCGGGGTTTTTTCTCCTTTTCCCGTCACTAATCAGGTGTCCTAGATATTTAACCTCCTGTTCTACAAATTGTAGTTTATTTTTGGACACTCTCAATCCCTTTTCCCCTAAAAAGTTTAAGAGGGTTATGGTTGCATCCCTTACTGGCTCTTCTTCTCCGCCTGAGAGTAACAAATCATCTACGTACTGCAATAATTGTGTCCCATAGGTCCTGGGAACATCCTCTAATACTTGTTCTAATATTTGCCTGAACAGGTTCGGGGATTCAGTAAATCCCTGAGGGAGCACAGTCCATCGATACTGTTGCTTCCTCAGTGTGTCTGGGTTTTCCCACTCGAATGCAAAGAGGTCTCTACTTTCCTCAGCCAGGGGGCAGCTCCCAAAGGTGTCTTTCAGACCTACCCCCTACCACACTGAACCACCTATGGTTAGGGGGTATACGTCCCATTATGGTATAAGGATTTGGGACTACCTGGTGTCGAGCCCTAACTACCCTATTCAATTATCTTAGGTCCTGGACCAGTCGGAACGTTCCGTCAGTCTTTCTTACAGGGAGTATTGGCGTGTTGTAGGGGGACATACAACTCTCCAATACTCCATCCTTCAGTAAGTTTTCTATAATTGGCTGCAGCCCTTTCCTTCCTTCCATTGAAATCGGATACTGTCTTACTTGTACTACTTCACTTCCTTCTCGCAAGGCTATCCTCAGAGGTGGTATTCTTAACCCTCCCCTATTTCCCTCTCTTGCCCACACCTGTGAGACTATTCTTTCTTCATCTTCGGTCGTCAATTTATATAGTTGTACTATAATCTGTCCACCTACGGGAGCTGTGCCCATTCCTAATTGAACTTGTAAGTCCCTTCCCATCAGATTTATTCCTGCCTGGGGCACCAGGATTAAGTCTTCCATGGCCTCTCGATTTTCATATCTTACCATTACTCCTTCTATCTCGGGAGCTTTCATTACCTTTCCCCCTACTCCAGAGATTTTGACTTGCTTTTCCCCTAATCCCATTCCCTCCGGTATCCTGGTTACACTTGATCTTTCTGCCCCTGAGTCCACCATAAATACCGTGTCTTCTCCTTGGGGACCTAATTTTAAGTTTACCAAGGGTTCCCGTGTATTTCCTACACACCCCAAGGAGGGGAACCTCCATCAGTGTGTACGATTGTACTTCATGCCTTATCTTTGGACATTCTCTTTTAAAGTGTCCTTCTTTGTGACAATGATAACACCGGGATGGCCCGGTGCGCCATCCCCCTGATCCTTGTTCTTTATTTCCCGGGGGACCCCAACCTTTGTCCCTCCATTCACCCCTTTTATGGGTTCCTTTGGCCATTCAAAGTAACAATACTTTATCATGACTTTCTTACGTTTACCCTGAGTCCCCCCCTCACCCCATCCGTGCAACATCCGCCCCAATGGAGTATCAGGCGGAATGTGCGGCTCTTCACCAGTTTGAGCCTTTTTCCCCAGGCCCTTACTTTGCCCGTTCCGGTTACCCATCCCTGTCAGACCTTTTCCCGTCCAACAGAACCCAATCGCCCGAGTAATACTTAATAGTCAATATTCTTACCCGAGTCCTGTGCACAGGAATTGCTCGATTGATTGATCCCTTTCACCGGATTCCCTCTTGTTTCCAGAGTCTCTTGTCCGAATATCACTCGCTCAAACCGCTGACGGCAAGCAAGGAGTTCAGAGACTGCTGAAGGGTGCACCTTCCCTTCCTTTCGTGCCTCCGTCAAGCGGCCGGAGTGGCGATCGCGGACAAGCCCACAACTTGTGAGATGTATGGTTTGTGCTCACAATCACTACTCAGAGACTAAATCGTGGAAACAAGAAATGCTTTATTTGCGAGTCTGCAGAATCGGGTGCCTCTCCAAGTTGAGACACACCGAGCAAAGGAAAAACGTCTATTTTTATACAATTCAGTATACAGTCTTTATTGATCGGACGCCTCCCCTTCTGACCCCTTCCAATCAGGGTACCGAGGTTCACAATCTTCCAACCCTCCCCTCCGTGCGTCATCATCATTCCCTCTCCTCCCACATCATACATCGCATGTACATTTAAATTAGGTTCTTTGTCATGAGGGGTGTAAAGTTAATATTCATTTAACTTATTAAGCATGTGCAGTATCTGTTGCCCTAACCTATTTAATTGACTTTGACCTAAAGAATAGCTTCTGTGTTGTCAGCTACATTCCTTACCTCATCTTGTTATTCTACAATATTATCAACAGCTCTGAAGGACAGTAACAGTTTGTTCGAATCACAAGGTTGGTGATTCCAACTCCTCGGCCCATCACAAGGTCGGTGACTTCAATCACTCGGCCCCTCGCAATGATGGTGGTTTAATCATCTTATCCCTCACACTGCAAACCTGCATATCTGTGTAAAAATCAAATCTGCAAGATGAACAGACTCCTGAGCATCATTTTTATCTGTGCCCCAATTATGAGATGAGGAAAAGCAGTGTGGATCAGAGAAGGAGTAAATTTGGTCCAGAGGAAGATAAAGGCAAGAAGAAATATACAGTGGACCAAGAGGAGTTTTTCAGCAAACTTCCACCAGAGTTGGCAAAACAATGCCGAGATGTGTTCTCCAACACTGCATCAAGAGCCTTCAACACTGCAAAGCATCAGCCAAGCCTCCTAAAAGAAGGTGGACTGCAAGAGCATCCAGTGATTATGATGCTTCTGGAGGTCGTAGCAAATGCTGGACAAAAGGTTGGGACATTAATTGACTTGGCATCAGATACCAACTACATAACTCACAAGGCTGCGAGTAGACTGAACCTTAGGAGTGAAGACATCACGCTTATCGTCCATGGAGTTGGGGGGATGAAGGTCCACGTAGAGACGAGGCGCTACCTTCTAAAGATCCGAGTGAAGACTCCCAAAGGCACACTCAAGTCGCACCAGTTAGTTTGTTATGGATTGGACAGCATTGCAGATGTTCACAAACATGTGACACCACAGCAGCTGCAAAGGTTCTTTCCAGACGTTCCACTTGAGGAACTTGTGAGACCAAAAGAGATACATTTGCTCATAAGCCATAGAGAAGGTCAGCTAGCACCTCAGAGGATTAGAACTGTTGGAGATCTCATTCTGTGGGATAGATCACTGGGAAAGACTGTAGGAGGTTGTCATCCTGAGCTGTTTGAGAAGCTTACCATGTCAGCACACATGTCCAAAACACACTTCGCAAGATCAATGAGAGCAGCTGCTTTAAAGTATGAGGAGCTCACTGCCCCAGTCCCTGAGGAACTTTCACCAAACGGACAGGTCGCCGTCAAAGTCCAGAAGTCACGCACATCAACCGCCAATCGGGACTTCTTGGATTGGTGGAAGTGGGATAGCATTGGAGCAGCATGCGAGCCAAAGTGCGGGGGTTGCCGCTGTGGAAACTGCCAGCCAGGCGGAAAAGAAATGACTCTTGCTGAAGAGAGAGAGCTCGAAGTGGTAAGGGAAGGCCTCACCTACGTAACAGGAGACCGCCACAGTAAAGACCCACATTGGCATGCTAGCTATCCTTGGTTGGAAGACCCAGCTTCTCTACCAAATAATAAAAGGACAGTGGAAGCCACATTTCTCAGGACGGAGAGGCAGCTATCCAGAGAACCTGAATGGAAAAGTGCCTACACAGCTCAGGTGCACGACATGGTGGACCGAAAGGCTGCAATCAAATTGTCCGAAGACATGATTGCAAAATGGAAGGGACCAGTGTGGTATGTGAGTCACCTTATTGCTCCAAACCCCCACTCTGTCACAACCCCAGTGAGACTAGTGTGGAACAGCAGCCAAAAGTGCAATGGTGTCAGCTTAAATGATTTGCTGATGAAAGGTCCAGACGTCCTCAACCAAATTCGCGCCGTCCTCCTCAGATTCAGAGGCGGAATCTATGCTGCTCTGGGAGACATAAAGAAGATGTATAACTCAGTCTGGATGGAGGACCGTGAAGTACACTTACACAGATTCCTCTGGCGAGATTCCGAGGACGAGGAGCTGGGAGAGTATGCTATCACAAGAGTGAACATCGGAGACAAACCTGCGGGGTGCATTGTACAGTTGGCAATGCGTGAGGCTGCTAATCTTCCTTCTTTTACCCACCTCATGGATGAGCAGCAAGTACTCCAGAAAGGCAGCTATGTTGACGACATCCTCACATCTCACAACAGCCTCAACCAGTTGAGAATCATCACAGCAAATGTGGAACGAATCCTAAAAGCTGGTGGGTTTGAGCTCAAGCCTTGGGTTCTGTCTGGCCAAAGTGGGAGGAAGGAGGACAGTGATGCTTTAAAGAAAAGCAAAACAAAAAGCATGATCCTACCAAACCAAATGCATGATGATGATAACAAGGCACTTGGTCTGGGCTACATTGTTGAAGAGGACATGCTCCATGTTATGGTGGGAACCAATTTCTTCAAGAGAAAGAAAAAGATGCGGCTTGGTCAAGGCCTTCTACAAGAGCAAATCAAAACTCAGACGCCAAATCCCCTAACAAGAAGAGAGCTTCTCAGCCAGGTAGCAGGGCTATATGACCCCATCAGCATAGTGGCTCCTGTTAAGCAAAAGGGAGCGATTCTAGTACGCAGAGCTTTCCAAGAAGCAAAAGAGGGAAGCTGTTCGGTCAGAGACACATGGGACGTGGCACTCTCAGATGGACTCAGGGAGGATGCAATTAAGCTCTTTGAAGAGTATGTACAACTTGGAAAAGTCAAGTTCGTCAGGGCACTGACTCCCTCTTGCTCCGCAACTGAACCCTTGGGAATCACCTTTTCTGACGGAAGTGAGCACACCTATGGGGCAGTGATGTACCTGAGATGGGATTCAGACCATGGCCCAATTGTCAGACTTGTGGAATCCAAGGCCAAGTTAACTCCCTTGGACCACAGAGGAGACGCTGTTAAAGCAGAGATGTGCGGAGCAGTGTTCGCCTCATGCTTAAGGAAGTATTTTGAGCTACACAGTCGAATTCAAGTGGAGAAGTGGTATCATCTTGTGGATAGCCAAACAATCCTTGGTGCAATACAGCGAGAAAGCTACGGATTTCAGACATTCTTCGCCAATCGGACTGGAGAGATTCAAAGAAGCACCAACATTCAGGACTGGCGGTGGATTCCTGGCCCACAAAACATCGCTGATGTAATCACCAGAGGTGCCAGCCCTCAAGACCTTGATCAGTATTCGGAGTGGCAAAATGGACCGAAGTTCCTGGTATTGCCTGTGAGTGAGTGGCCAATAAAATCAGCTAAAGAACTGGCTGCCACTGCCAGAGAGAACATCAACAAGTTACAGAAGAAAGCTTTTGTTGCAGCACTATCAAGAGCCAAAGTAGAGAACCAAGAACCAGAACCAACAAGCCCAAAGAGACCACCTGCAGGGTCAGCTATTCAGAACCTTGTTGATGTCAAGCGGTTCAGCATTCTAACTCGACTGATCAAGACAGTCGCATGGATTTGGAGAGCAGCGAAGAGGTTTCTTGGCAAGAACAAAGCCCTAAACAATCCAAAGTGGGAGGCCATCTCTTTGACAGGAGTCATTACAGTAAAAGAAAAAGAGAAAATGCTCTAAAAGACATTTTTTGTGCTGCGCAATTGGGCACAACTTTCCCAAGCACCACAACAGATCGACTGGTAGCCTATAAAGACCAAGATTCTGGGCTGATGGTTTGTGGTGGTAGAGTGCAGAGCTTTGAAGAGGATAAAGTTGCTGTTCCCATCCTGCCCGTTGAGGCCTGGGTGTCCATGCTGCTAGCTTGGGAGGCTCACAGGGAGAGTCATGATGGAGTGGCTGGGACCTTGCTTAAAATGAGAAGAAAGGCTTGGGTCATAAAAGGAAGGAGCAAGTGGCACACCACTCAGAGAAATGTCACTGCCGGAGACATTGTCTGGTTAAGTGACCAAAATGCACTGAGGGGGCAATACAAGCTGGGCAGAGTCGTCGGCTCCAATCCAGACCGCAAAGGCATCGTGAGAGAAGTTAATGTACGGATCTTTCCAAGTTACACCATTACTCTGACAAAGGCTTTGAAAGGAAGGGCAAGGCATTCCACTCAGGGGAAGGAGAGGATCCAAGCCACGACTCTTCACAGGGATGTTAGGCGGCTGGTTGTCTTACTTCCAGTAGAAGAACAAGACAGAAATGCATCAGGAGACCAAGTTCCAACCTAGACTTCAAAGTTTGACTTTAAAGCGTCGATCTCCCAATTGGTTCCATTGGAAGATCGAGTGGGAGGTGTCAAGTCAAACTGAAATGAAAGAACAGGTGCAGAGAAATGCTACATTGAAATCACGAGACAGTGATTAAAGTGGGCGGAACCCCAGCCTGCCGAGTTCTGCCCAGGGGTCAAAAGGGCACACAGCACCAGAAGCCAGGGAAGAAGACGGAAGAGACTTGCGGTCGGCAAAACTTGAACAGTAAATCAAAAGGACTGTCCGAAAAGACTGCCGCGATAGCCAGAAAAGGCAAGCAGGACTGATTTTCTACAGACCCGATTGGCAGCCGGTAAGGACTGAACTCTAAATGAACTGAGCCGAACTCTAAATGAACTGAGCCGAAGACTGCAGCCCCAGAGACTCTGTTTAACCCTTTAATATCTGATAAATTTGTCTGGCTAACGTGTTGATCGAGAAAGGTTGAAATATTGGTGGTGTTTGTTAACCAAGATGACAGGGTGATGATAGTGTTTGTTGTCTATGTAAAGGGCATCCTGCTTCATTGTGGGGTTAAGGGCTAATGTGAGCTAATTTCTAATGCTTATATGCTATGCGTGGTGTTAGTTTAAATAATTGCATTTTAAAAAATATGATAAAATGTGTTAAAAAACAGTAAAGATTCATATGATATTAAGCTAAAAAATTGGTGACGGTAGTGGGCATTATCTGTATTTTTCATTTAATGAAATGTGAAAATTATTTTTAAAAACAAAATGGCTGCTATGAGTTGGAATGTTAGATACATGTAATTTTCTGTTATTTATATTTGGTTACAGTAATGTGTACATTTTTTGCCTTTGTGTCTAAAGGTTTTTCACCTGGTAAAGACTAAAACTCCTAAAAACTGCTAAAGACTGATCTGCCAAAATAAAAGGAGGAGAAAATAAAAAAGGTGGAAAAGAAGTGTTTAGTCTGAGTGTACACAAACTTGCTGGAGGAACTCAGCGGGTGCAGCATCATCTATGGAGCGAAGGAAATAGGCGACGTTTCGGGCCGAAACCCTTTTGAACATTTAGTCTGAGTGAATCCAGTTCATCATTTCGGGGTAGATAAATCAAATCCCTTTCAAGCGGGGAATCTGCAAAAACATTAGAAGACTTGACAATAGTTCATCTGTAGAAGTTTGTTAGAAACATAGAAACATAGAAACATAGAAATTAGGTGCAGGAGTAGGCCATTCGGCCCTTCGAGCCTGCACCGCCATTCAATATGATCATGGCTGATCATCCAACTCAGTATCCCGTACCTGCCTTCTCTCCATACCCTCTGATCCCCTTAGCCACAAGGGCCACATCTAACTCCCTCTTAAATATAGCCAATGAACTGGCCTCGACTACCCTCTGTGGCAGAGAGTTCCAGAGATTCACCACTCTCTGTGTGAAAAAAGTTCTTCTCATCTCGGTTTTAAAGGATTTCCCCCTTACCCTTAAGCTGTGACCCCTTGTCCTGGACTTTCCCAACATCGGGAGCAATCTTCCTGCATCTAGCCTGTCCAACCCCTTAAGAATTTTGTAAGTTTCTATAAGATCCCCTCTCAATCTCCTAAATTCTAGAGAGTATAAACCAAGTCTATCCAGTCTTTCTTCATAAGACAGTCCTGACATCCCAGAAATCAGTCTGGTGAACCTTCTCTGCACTCCCTCTATGGCAATAATGTCCTTCCTCAGATTTGGAGACCAAAACTGTACGCAATACTCCAGTTGTGGTCTCACCAAGACCCTGTACAACTGCAGCAGAACCTCCCCGCTCCTATACTCAAATCCTTTTGCTATGAAAGCCAACATACCATTCGCTTTCTTCACTGCCTGCTGCACCTGCATGCCCACTTTCAATGACTGGTGTACCATGACACCCAGGTCTCGCTGCATCTCCCCTTTCCTAGTCGGCCACCATTTAGATAATAGTCTGCTTTCCTGTTTTTGCCACCAAAATGGATAACCTCACATTTATCCACATTATACTGCATCTGCCAAACATTTGCCCACTCACCCAGCCTATCCAAGTCACCTTGCAGTCTCCTAGCATCCTCCTCACAGCTAACACTGCCCCCCAGCTTAGTGTCATCCGCAAACTTGGAGATATTGCCTTCAATTCCCTCATCCAGATGATTAATATATATTGTAAATAGCTGGGGTCCCAGCACTGAGCCTTGCGGTACACCACTAGACACTGCCTGCCATTGTGAAAAGGACCCGTTTACTCCTACTCTTTGCTTCCTGTTTGCCAGCCAGTTCTCTATCCACATCAATACTGAACCCCCAATGCCATGTGCTTTAAGTTTGTATACTAATCTCTTATGTGGGACCTTGTCGAAAGCCTTCTGGAAGTCCAGATACACCACATCCACTGGTTCTCCCCTATCCACGCTAATAGTTACATCCTCGAAAAATTCTATAAGATTCGTCAGACATGATTTACCCTTCATAAATCCATGCTGACTTTGTCCAATGATTTCACCACTTTCCAAATGTGCTGCTATCCCATCTTTAATAACTGACTCTAGCAGTTTCCCCACTACCGATGTTAGACTAACTGGTCTGTAATTCCCCGCTTTCTCTCTCCCTCCCTTCTTAAAAAGTGGGGTTACGTTTGCTACCCGCCAATCCTCAGGAACTACTCCAGAATCTAAAGAGTTTTGAAAGATTATTACTAATGCATCCACTATTTCTGGAGCTACTTCCTTAAGTACTCTGGGATGCAGCCTATCTGGCCCTGGGGATTTATCGGCCTTTAATCCATTCAATTTACCCAACACCACTTCCCGGCTAACCTGGATTTCACTCAATTCCTCCAACTCCTTTGACCCGCGGTCCCCTGCTATTTCCGGCAGATTATTTATGTCTTCCTTGGTGAAGACGGAACCAAAGTAGTTATTCAATTGGTCCGCCATATCCTTGTTCCCCATGATCAACTCACCTGTTTCTGACTGCAAGGGACCTACATTTGTTTTAACTAATCTCTTTCTTTTCACATATCTATAAAAACTTTTGCAGTCAGTTTTTATGTTCCCTGCCAGTTTTCTTTCATAATCTATTTTTCCTTTCCTAATTAAGCCCTTTGTCCTCCTCTGCTGGTCTCTGAATTTCTCCCAGTCCGGTATGCTGCTTTTTCTGCCTAATTTGTACGCATCACCCTTCGCTTTGATACTATCCCTGATTTCCCTTGGATGCACTACCTTCCCTGATTTATTCTTTTGCCAAACTGGGATGAACAATTTTTGTAGTTCATCCATGCAGTCTTTAAATGTCTTCCATTGCATATCCACCGTCAACCCTTTTAGAATTAATTGCCAGTCAATCTTGGCCAATTCACGTCTCATACCCTCATACCATCTTTAAGTTCAGAACCATTGTTTCTGAATTAACAATGTCACTCTCCATCCTAATGAAGAACTCAACCATATTATGGTCACTCTTGCCCAAGGGGGCACGTACAACAAGACTGCTAACTAACCCTTCCTCATTACTCAATACCCAGTCTAAAATAGCCTGCTCTCTCGTTGGTTCCTCTACATGTTGATTTAGATAACTATCCCGCATACATTCCAAGAAATCCTCTTCCTCAGCACCCCTACCAATTTGATTCACCCAATCTATATGTAGATTGAAGTCACCCATTATAACTGTTTTGCCTTTGTCGCACGCATTTCTAATTTCCTGTTTGATACCATCTCCAACTTCACTACTACTGTTAGGTGGCCTGTACACAACACCCACCAGCGTTTTCTGCCCCTTAGTGTTTCGAAGCTCTATCCATACCGATTCCACATCCTCCAAACTAATGTCCTTCCTTTCCATTGCGTTAATCTCCTCTCTAATCAGCAACGCTACCCCACCTCCTTTTCCTTTCTCTCTATCCCTCCTGAATATTGAATATCCCTGGATGTTCAGCTCCCAGCCTTGGTCACCCTGGAGCCATGCCTCCGTGATCCCAACTATATCATAGTCATTAATAACTATCTGTACATTCAACTCATCCACCTTATTACGAATGCTCCTTGCATTGAGACACAAAGCCTTCAGGCTTGTTTTTACAACACTCTTACCCCTTATACAATTATGTTGAAAAGTGACTCTGGAATCCTGCCAAATTTCCTCAGTCTCCTCAGGAAGTGAAGTCGTTGGTGTGCGTTCTTGGCTGTCACATCAATGTAGTTGGTCCACGACAGATCATTGGTAATATCAATATCAAGAAACTTGAAGCTCTCAACCATTTCCACTTCTGCACCATTGATGCCGATTGGGGCGTGTCCTCCACTATTCTTTATGAAGTCAATAACTGGCTCCTTCATTTTGCTGGCATCGAGGAAGAGGTTATTGTCCTGACATTACATCACTGAGTTCGCTATCTCCATTTTATATTCCGCCTTGTTCATGGTTCCGCCCACCACAGTGTTGTCGTCTGTAAACTTGTGGATTAATTTAGAGCCAAATTTGACCATACAGTTGTGAGTGTATAGGGAGTATCATGGGAAACTGAGAACTTTGTGCGGAACCATTGTTGAGACTTATTGTGGATAATAATCCACATTTATTGCCTGTTGCTAATTGTTCCTTATCTCATGTTGCAGTTGTATAAGACGTTGGTGAGACCGCATTTAGAGGATTGTGCTCAGTTCTGGGCACCATGTTATAGGAAAGATGTTGTCAAGCTGGAAAGGGTTCAGAGAACATTTATGAGGATGTTGCCAGGACTAGAGGATCTGAGCTATAGGGAGAGGTTGTGCAGACTGGGACTCTTTTCCCTGGAGCGCAAGAGGATGAGGGGTGATCTTATAGTGGTGTATAAAATCATGAGAGGAATAGATTGGGTTGATGCCCAGAGTAGGTGAATCAAGGACAAGTCATAGGTTCAAGGTGAAGGGGAAAATATTTAATAGGAATCTGAGGGATAACATTTTCTATAACTTTTTCACACAAAGGTGGTGGATGCATGGAACAATGTTTTAGAAGCAGTTAGACAGGTACATGGATAGGACAGGTTTGGAGGGATATGGACCAAACACAGGCAGGTGGGACTAGTGTAGCTGGGACATTGTTGGCCAGTGTGGACAAGTTGGGCCGAAGGGCCCGTTTCCACACTCTATCACTCTATGTATGACTCTAACTGAGTGGCTTGTTTGGCAATTCCAAAATACATTTTCGTGTCAAGAGGTGAGACTGCAGTCATATGTAAGTCAGTGTGAGAAAACATGGCAGAAAATTCTTGAAGGACAATCATTAAATGTTGTAACATCTCTGAAGAAGGGTTCTGACGCAAATGAATAAATATATTTATTGGCCAAGTATTCACATACAAGGAATTTGCCTTGGTGCTCCGCCCGCAAGTGACAACATGACATACAGAGACAGTTAGGAATGTTACATAAAGCATTAAACATTAATAATAAAACATTATTGATTAAACATGTGAATTAAATAAAATACCAGAGCAAAAGGAGGCTACAGATTTTTGGTTATTGAGTAGAGTTACTACTCATGGGAAAATAAGCTGTGTTTATGTCTGGCTGTGGCAGCTATGACAGTCCGGAGTTGCCTTCCAGAGGGAAGTGATTCAAAGAGTTTGTGGACAAGGTGAGAGGGGTCAGAGATCTTACCCACTCACTTCTTGGCCCAAGCAGTGTCCAGTTCGTCAATGGAGGGAAGGTTGCAGCCAATAACCTTTTTAGCTGATCAGACGATTCGCAGCAGCCTCCGGATGTCGTGCTTGGTGGCTGAGCCAAACCAGACCATGATTGAGAAGGTGAGGACAGTCTCTACGATGGCTGTATAGAATTGGACCATCTTTGCCTGTGGCAGATTGTGCTTCCTCAGCTGCTGCAGGAATTACATCCTCTGTTGTGGAAACACCACCTATTCCTTTTCTCCAGAGATGTTACAAAAGGTTCAAAAGGTTCAAAGGTTATTTATTGGTCACATACACCTAGGTGTAGTGAAATGCTTCTTGCCAATGCAGCACATAAAGAAAGAATACAGACATAACATTAATAAGAGATTTAAATATAAAGAACATCCCCCCACAATGGCTCCCACCATGAGGGAAGGCACAAAGTCCAGTCCCAACCCCAGTTCACCCATAGTCGAGCCAATTGAGGCCTCCACAGTTGCCTCTACGGAGGCCCGATGTTCCAGGCCGTTCTCGCCGGGTGATGGTGCTCCGGCGTCGGGAGAATCCTCACAGCGGCTTGGGACACCTGGAACGGCCGCTTCCGTACTGGAGGCCGCGGCTTCCAAAGCCAACAAGGCCGCGCCGGTTGGAGCTCCATTACTGGCGATCTCGTCGCGAGATCCCAGGCTCCTGGTGTACAGTTCGGCGCCGCCGCCCGCAGCTGGCCGCTCCTCAGACCCGCAGCTCCGCGATGTTGTTCCCGGCGGTCTTCAGCTCACCGGAGCTCCAGCGCGGCGACCCAGGCAAGGCATCGCCCGCTCCACGATAGCGCTCCGGCGCTGTGCCGCTGCCGAAGCTGTGGTTCTGGGCGGTCCCCGTCAGGAACCACCGCTCCAGGCCCGCTGGTAGGCCGCGAGGACGGGTCGAAGCTGCAGCCCGGAGAAAAGCTGCCTCTCCGACCAGGTAGGGACCCTGAAAGGTAGTTTCCCACTTGCCCCCCCACCACCCCCCACACAAAAAAGTCTAGAACTCCAGAAACAAAAACACTTTAACTAACTAAAAATAAAAAAAAAGATGAAAAGACAGACAGCTGCAGGCTGGGCAGCCGCGCACAGGTCAGCGCCCCCTATCGCTTCCTACACATTAATTGATGTAGTTGTCATTACCTGCCCCGTTGAGTTGCTCCAGCATTTTGTGTCTATCTTAGATATAAACCAGCATCTGCAGTTGCTTCCTACACATTAATTTATGTAGTTGTCATTACTGTGACAGGATATTGCTGTTCTTTTTTCCTGAATTATTAATTGAAGTTAAATTTCACAACCAGCGAGGTAGGATTTGAACTCAGGTCTCTGGATTGCTAGTTGACTGCGGTCCCTTTACTAACTCTTGCAGCCCAGGTCACAGCCAGAGGGGTTTCATGAACATAAGAGGTAATTGCTCCAATAGTTCAGATGTGCCAAGTGAACAGAGAAGGAGAATAACATTTCCTGATTTAAGTTATGCTTGCATGGATGACCCAATCATTTTTCTGATGAAAAATTCAAGCAGAGTGGAATCAAGAAAAATTCGAAGCATGAAGAATTTGTCTTGTGGAACAAAATAAAAAATACAGCATTCTTCCTTGTTTATCTTTGATTTCTTTAGTCAGAGGGTGGTGAATCTGTGGAATTATTTTCCACAGAAGGCTGTAGAGGTCAAGTCATTGGTTATTTTGAAGGCAGAGATAAATAGATGTACTTGAATAGTTCAGGTGTCAGATGTTATGGGGAGAAGGCAGGAGAATGGGGTTAGGAGAGATAGATAGATCAGCCATGATTGACTGGCGGAGTCAACTTGATGGGCCAAATGGCCAAATTCTACTATTCCTAACGACCTTATGAAGGCAGTTACATCTCTTTAGAGCTCATAATTAAGATTTTCTTCCCCAAATTTGATTTCACTCCGAATGAGCTGTGTAACAATAAACTTTATTATATCATAATCACTTACATACTTATTTTAAGTAACAGGCACTTCAGTCCAGGAGGAAACAAAGTTGATAGGCATTACAAAAACTAAACACAAGATGCTGCAGCATCTCTGGAGAACATGGGTAGGTGATCTTTCAGGTTGGGACCCTGCAGGTGGTGGAGAGAGTGTGGAAATAAAGGATAGAAGAGAGAGGGGGCAGGACAAAGCCAGGCATGTTATAGGTGGATAAAGGTGAGAGTGGGGCATGGGTTTGATTGGAAGATTATTGGACAGTCCAGTGATGAAAAGTGTGAGACAAAGTGAAGAGTTGTGAATGGTGAAGTTAGAGGAAAGAATGTAGGTGGCGTACAAGTGCCAAAGGTTAAGGGGAGAAGACCGGAGAATTGGTTAGGAGGGAAAGATAGATCATTCATGATTGGATGGCAGAGATTGATGGGCCGAATGGCCTAATTCTGTTCCCATCGCTGATGAGTAAGCTTTGTCTCACTAATGTAAAGGAGGCTACTTAATAATTGTTACCTCTGAAATCAGGACCAACTCAGATTATTTAATATTTCCCCTTATTTCAAGCTAACAAATTGTGATGGGAATAGATATGGTGAGTACATAGAGATTTTTTTGCCCAGGGTAAGGGAATTTGGAGTTGGAAAACCATGGTTTAATGTGTTTGGGAAAGATTTAATAGGTGCTAAAGGGGTAACTTTTCACTCAGAAGTTGGTGGGTATATGGAACGAGCTGCCAGCGGAGGTAGTTGAGGCAGGAATTATAACATTTTTAATAAATACTTGATCAGGTACATGGATAGGAAAGGTTTATAGGGATAGGGGCCAAAGCCAAACAAATTGGAATAACTTAGATGGGGCACCATGGTCTGCATAGATAAGTTGGGCAGAAGAGTCTATTTCTGTCCTGTATGACACTAGGACTTTATGAATAAAAATATGTTATCTCCATTCCTCAGGAGTGACATAGGCACCAGTTTTATGATTGCCTGTCCTTGAGCAATCACCTGCTAATTATTGGTTAAATGTAAGTGCTGCTGAATCAATAAGAGCTGGGCAGCAGCCAAAGTACATGGATGTCTCTGGTTTCCCATTGCGGCACTTATGAATCTGAACAGAAATCAATATGTAGATAATTGAGAAAGGATTCTGCAGTTCCAGCAGTGCACGTACATCATGGTGAATGTACGGTACATTTGTCCAAAACTTTAAAATTGAAATACCAGCAGAAATTATAAAAGTCATACTTGGAGACAAAAAAAAAGTTATTCAATGTTCAGATGCAGAATTAGGGTGAAAGCTAACAATCACCAATTAAGACATTAATTGGCAATACAGGGATGTGTAACAAACGTAAGAAGTTTCTTCTGAAGCAGTACAAAGGAGTTGCCATGTTTCTGGCGACACAGACGACTGTGGAGGCAAAGTCATTGGGTATATTTAAGGCAGAGATTGACAGATTCTTGATTAGTAAGGGTGTCAAGCCTTATAGGAAGAAGGCAGGAGAATGGGGTTGAGAGGGAAAAACAGATCAGACATGATCGAATAGCTGAGCACACTCGAAGGGCCAAATGGCCCAATTCACAAGTTCACATGTTCACAAGTTATAGGAGTAGAATTAAGCCATTCGGCCCATTGAGTCTACTCTGCCATTCAATCATGGCTGACCTCTGCCTCCTAATCCAATTTTCCTGCCTTCTCCCCATAAACCTGACACCAGTTCAAATCAAGAATTTGGCTACCCCTGCCTTCAAAATATCCACTGCTCCAATTATGCTCATAAGTTATGAACTTATGTACTAATTGTACCTTTCGAGTAACAAGTTCTTAAAAAGCCCCGAGCCATACCTTGGCTTTCGCACAGCAGTGGACTGGTGAAGCTGTTAATCCTGGCCACATTGGAGGGGCTAGGACTTTAAAATGGGGTAAAAGCTTCTGGGCTGCTGGGAGATTTGGTCAATTTGGAATTGCTCTCTGCAGAGCTGGGACAAACTGCGGAGTGGTGCCAGTGTGTCTAGAGCCTAGATACAATTTGCAAGAAAAGAATAAGATCATCTGCAGACCCTGTCAATTAGGTGCAAAATGCATAGAATTGATTGGATGGCTGCATACCAGACATACACCTTGTAAATAATTGTAAATAATGTTGCAGAGTTCTACTTTGACGAGTATTGATTAGATGAGGTATTGAGCCTTGTCTGGGTTTCTTGCAGATCGGGGTAAATGGTGCTAAGTTGGCTTCCTTGAGAAGTCCTGTTTGAATACAATATATTGAGCTGCTGTATTATTGTGTTAGGGAAATGTATGTTATGTATGGGGTTAATCCATATCTGTAATTGGATTATTAAGAGACCACCCCCATGTGGTTCGGCCCCTCGAGGTCCCGGGATATATAAAAGTCCGTTACCACGAGGTCCAGCGTCGATCTTCTGGGAGAGCGCTTGGGACTGCGTGACCTTCTGGAGTGTCTCTGTTTGAGTGCGGCCTAGAGGGCTTGATCAGGCAGATACGAGGATCGAACCCGCTATAATAGTTGAACTATGATTGCACTTTGTTAAAATAAAGATTAGTTGTTCAAGTGCTTGATTCAGTGTTTTTTGACTAAAAACTAGACTGGGTGGAAGCATAGAACGAACAATTTACGAAGTCAAGTCAAGTCAAGTTTATTTGTCACATACACATACGAGATGTGCAGTGAAATGAAAGTGGCAATGCTCGCGGACTTTTGTGCAAAAAGACAAACAACCAAACAACCAAACAAACTATAAACACAATCATAAACACACATATTCTTTTACATAATAAATAATGGAAGGAAAAACGTTCAGTAGAGTTAATCCCTGGTGAGATAGGCGTTTACAGACCGAATGGCCTCTGGGAAGAAACTCCTTCTCAACCTCTCCGTTCTCACCGCTTGGCAATGAGGCGTTTGCCTGACCGTAGCAGCTGGAACATTCCGTTGCAGGGGTGGAAGGGGTCTCTCATGATATTGTTGTCTCTGGAGTTGCACCTCCTGATGTATAGTTCCTGCAGGGGGGCAAGTGATGTTCCCATAGTGCGTTCGGCCGAACGTACTACTCTCTGCAGAGCCTTCTTGTCCTTGGCAGAGCAATTCCCAAACCAGATGGTAATGTTCCCGGACAAGATGCTTTCCACCGCCGCTGCGTAGAAGCACTGGAGGATCCTCGGAGACACTCTAAATTTCCTCAATTGCCTGAGGTGATAAAGGCGCTGCCTTGCCTTACTCACGAGTGCTGAGGCGTGTGATGCCCATGTCATATCCTCGAAGATGTGGACTCCCAGATATTTAAAACAGTTCACCCTATCCACAGGATCCCCATTTATACTCAATGGTGTGTACGTCCTCGGATGATGTGCCCTCCTAAAGTCCATGATCAGCTCCTTCGTTTTTTTGATGATCAGCCTGGTCTGGCAAAGCTGTCGTCCCTTTCAACGCTGTTCTGCTACTCCATCTGCTGAAGTATCTCATCCAACTTTCCTTGGGCCTCCAGCGGCAGCTTTAGGGCACCAGTGGCCTCTCTACCATTACAGTGACCTGCCGCCACTGTAAATGTGCCGTTTCTCACTTCCCGTGGCCACCACTCTGCCTCTTTGTCCCGAGGTCACCATCGCTCGCTTACCGTTACCGACAAATCCTTTTGAGCACTTCCGAGGGTGCGGGAGGTGAGCTCACAGCCCATTCACAGATGCCGATCATCCCCTTTCCAGTCCACAGTTGCCATATTGACGGCCATATTTCCCATCCCTCATTGTAAAAGTAACTAATTTACTGTAATGCATGTCCTGCTGTTGTAAATGGTCCTCTAGAAATGCATATCTTTGTCTTGTTAATAGGATTTTAACTAAGTGCCTGTAAGGCAGAGATGAGATGAGACGAGTCATTTTTCACAGTGAGTTATTATGCCCTGGAATTCTCTATTGAAAAGATTTGTGGAATCAGAATCGATTGTGCTTTTCCAAAGGTTACTGAACCGATGCATGAAGGGATGAAACTTGCAAGACAATGGAGATAATTAAGGAAGTGAAACTAATTAGAGATTTCTCTCGGAGGCCCAGCATCAGCTCGTTGGGCTCAATGGCCTCTTTTGTACTGCCAGTCTATGATTTTAAGAATTTACCAGATTTTCAAACGTCTAAGACTGTGGCTTCATTGCTTTTATGTGTCCAATTGTCTCTATATTCGAACTTCAAGTGCAAATACCAAGTTGTTAAACAGCTACCCTCTGGTCCTTTGGGATACTCTTTCCCACCGCACTAGTTCATTTATCTTGTGTGCAATGTGACGTTTTTTTAAATCAGTACCTAGTATTGGAATCACAATAGATAAAATAAAGATCATTCAGTAAACCACGACCAACACAAGTTTGGCCCCAGATGACCTAAATGAACAGAAGATAGATTGCTCTCACTATCTACCATTGTGATTCATTAAGCATCTGTTCTCGGGGGTGTAGCTGTGTCTCCATTCAGTAATATAAACTGCGCTTAGGGGACTTTCTATAAATCATATCACTATTTTGTTACAGAGTGAAAGTGACTTTTAATTATTCTTCCTTTTGTTCCGTTGATTGCAATGATCTGCACAATTTGTTGAGCCGGTAATCCAATACACCGACGGGTGATCTGTGGACCAGTGCAACAATTTAATGGCTCTGGGCTGAGCTACCTGTTAGTGGAGTTTTACACATTAAATTTGGAAGATTAATTGTTTCACTGTGACTCTTATTGTGTAGTTCTTTCTCTTGTTGAATGCAGGAAAGGCAAGAGTTCAGACGGTGGAAGAAATTCAGAAAATGTTTATCTGGAGATTGGATCGGATTAGTTTACATCAAATTCTATCAAATCACGGAGAGGTTACATAATGGCGGGACCATCCAGTCTATGATGTTGCCCAAAATAGAACAATTGGCTAATTCCACTCTCCAATATTCTCACTTTCCTGAGTGTTATGAAATCCCTCATCTCTGGAATCACATCAATAAATCACTTCTGCAACCTAGTCAAGACTTGCACAATTCCTAAAGTAACGGTGTCTAATGTAGATACAATACTCCAGTTTTGTGCTCAACCAATGTGTTATGAAACACAATCATGGCTTCCTTGCACTTGTGTTCTATGCCAATATGAAGCCCCCTGTGTGCCTTATTAAACCACTTTATCAACATGTCCTGAAGCTTCCAATGCTTTAATCAAATATACATTCCAAACTTTCCCCCCATATTTCTTTTAGAGCTGTGACTTCCAGTTTATATTGACATTTCTAAATTGACTAGCATGAGAGGAATAGATCTGGTAGATGCACAGAGTCTCTTGCCCAGAGTAGGTGAATCGACGACCAGAGCACATACCCCTGTAGGTTAAAGGTAAAAGGGAAATGATTTAATAGGAATCTGAAGAGTAACCTTTTCACAAAAAGGATGGGGGGAGGGGGGGAGGGGGTGGGGGTGTATGGAACAAGCTGCCAGAGGAGGTAGTTGAGGCAGGGACTATCCCAATGTTTAAGAAACAGTTAACCAGGCACATGGATTGAACAGGTTTGGAGGGATTTGGACCAACACAGGCAGTTGGGACTAGTGCAGCTGGGACATGTGGGCAAGTTGGGCCAATGGGCCTGTTTCCACACTGTATAACTCTATGACTATGATTTTATGACTATAACTCATTGAAGTCATTGACTATATGACTATAACTCATTGAAGAGGACATGACTTGAGAATTAAGGGACAGAAGTTTAGGGGTAACACGAGGGGGAACTTCTTTACTCAGAGTGGTAGCTGTGTGGAATGAGCTTCCAGTGGAAGTGGTGGAGGCAGGTTCGATTTTATCATTTAAAAATAAATTGGATAGGTATATGGACGGTAAAGGAATGGAGGGTTATGGTCTAAGTGCAGGTAGATGGGACTAGGGGGAAATAAGTGTTCGGCACGGATTTGAAGGGCCGAGATGGCCTGTTTTCTGTGCTGTAATTGTTATATGGTTATATGGTTATATAAGTCATGGTGAGGGCTAAACTTAATTTATTGTCTCGAGCATTTTTATATGCAATGAATGGCATTCTTTTTATCATTACAAATAAAATCCTGATCTGTGATATCTGATAGCAACATGCTGCATTCTTCATAGAAAAATAGGAAATAACACTTGCACTTCTTTGTCATTCCATTTGATGTCAAATTAAATGAATCAAGCAGATCAGATCTATTGCTATGCTCAAACCCCTTTGAATATCTCAGAACATTGTCACCTCAATCAATAAATGCAATAAGCACCAGAATTACTTTCAGACAGACGGAGGTTACCCTTTCAGATGATTCTGAAGTCTATTTCACCCCCCCACCCAACCCCTCACCTTGTCTGTCAACCCAAATATCCCAAGTTGTCATCCTTAGCTCTGAATGCACATCTTTCTCTATTATTGATTACCCAATCCCCTTTTTTATATAAGGGACCATCCCTATTCCAAGAGTTAAGAGTCAAGATAGTCAAGAAGTGCTTGTCATATGTACTGACAACCGAATAATGACATTCTTAATTGCAGCAGCATAACGGGCTCATAAACACAGTACACATGGATAACATATTACAAACAAAAAAATCAAATACTCATGTGATAGGGATGCAAATAAAGAGAGGGCAGGGGGTTGCCAATATTATGGAGGATATTACCACAGTGCTTAAATGATATATTTATCAGGGATCATCCCTAGGGGTAGAACCTATGGGATCCTATGAAAGCCATAATTATTTATCAAATTGGAGACCATGGCCTGTGGAATATTACAGAGGTCTGTGCTTGGTTAATTGTTATGTGTTATCTACATTTATGATTTGAATGACAAGGTAGACAAAAATGCTGGAGAATCTCAGCGTGTGAGGCAGCACTATGGAGCGAAGGAAATAGGCAACGTTTCGGACCGAAACCCTTCTTCAGACATTGTAGTTAACATTAGCAGTAAAAAGTTATCTAAGTTTACAACAAGATTAAGATCAGTTGTGAAGGTGAGCTAAGGATTGACAAATGGGAATTAACTGCCTGGTGAGGTTACACTTTGTCAAACCAGGGCAAGGCCAACATAGTATGTGATAGAGCCTTGGAGAGTGTTGCAGAAGAGAGATCTGGGAGTATAGGTGCAGGTTTCCCCGAAAGTGAGGATTCAAGTCGAGACTTCATGATGAAGCAGCAAAAATTGCATTTGAGACTACACTTGGAGTATTGTGCACTTTTCCGGTTGCCCAACTGTATGAAGGATTTCATTATGTTGGAAATGGTGTGGAGAGATTCATCAGGATTTACCTGGACTGACAAGCTTGAGTTATGGTGAGAGGCTAGTTAGGCTTGACCATTTTTCTTTCAAACATAGGAGGCTGAGGTCCTTTTTCTTTGGAGTTTGAGTCTGAGGACCTTTATCTTTGGAGCGTAGGAAGCTCACAATCTATCTCTCAGGGTAGAGGATTCTAAAACGAGAAGACATAGGCTTGAAGCCAGAGGTGAGAGATTTAAGAGGGACCTCAGGGGCAACTTGTTCACTCGCAGGATAGTCCGTTTCAGGAATGAGTTGCCAGAGGAATCTACAGAAGCGAATACAGTTACGAATTGTAAAAGCCATTCGGAATAGAAAGGGTTTAGAGAGCTATGGCCAAATGCAGAAAAATGGGACAAGCCCAGCATGCCAACTTGGTCAGCGTGGAGAAGGTAGGTGAAGGGCCATTTGCATAATGTATATGTATTTTGGCTCTATGTGGATTAGCAGTGAATATGGACCACTCATCACTGGCAGAAAATTCCAGACCAATATTGTTTTAGAAGGCTTGATGTAATATTAATTCATTAACGTGTGAAGTTCTTTCGAATGCCTCACTGTGTTAAATGTTGCCAGACAAATAGATGTAAATGGTGCTTTCCTTTAGAATAACATCCTTGAGATGCCGGCATGGTGCCGCAGGGATAGAGTTGCTGCCTGACAGCACCAGAGACCTGGGTTCAATCTCGACTATGTGCTCTCTGTGTGGAGTTTGTACTTTCTTCCCACCACCTGCATGGGTTTTCTCTGGGTGCTCCGGTTTCCTCCCACACTCCAAAGACGTACAGATTTGTAGGTTCATTGGCTTGGTAAAATAGTAATTTGTCCCTCGTGTCTGTGGGATAGTGTCAGTGTGCGGGGAATCGCAGGTCGACGTGGACTCGATGGGCCAAAGGTACCTGTTTCCGCACTGTGTCTCTAAACTAAACTGATGTATTCATTCGTCATTGTCGAAAACATTACGAATGTTACGAACGTTACATTAGCGACACTGTGGTGCTGGTTTCCGATGGGAACGGTGACGGACGCACCACACATCTCTGTACTCCAGTTCCTGCAGACATCCGCCGCTGGAAGTATAGGATTTTGGTGTGTGCGTGCTTTATCATCATTCCTTACAATGCTACGTACGACCATGATCACAACTTCTACTGAAGTGTGGGTGGCCGTTGGTTTGCTAGAAGCTCATCCGCCCTTTGACAGGTCTTGCTGTTGGTCCTGCTGGGGGTCCACAGCCCGCTCCTCACCTCGCAAACCAGGTGGGGGAGACGGTTTAGTCGCCAACTATGGAGCAGGTAGCACGGGATTACATGGTACCCGTGGCAGAGGGAACTCTCCCCGACCTGACCTTACTAAACTAAACTTAACAATGAAATAAATATCCGCACTTCAATGCTGTCCATTTATCTCAGAAGGAATAAAAAAGTAAAATGTGTCTATGGTGGGAGAAGACAAGATTCTGAATCACCTCTGCTCTCCACAGCTTCAATTTTCTATTACCAGGATCAAATAGGACCCAAACATCTAATGCATTGGATATATCTGGGTCAGTTATTAGAAGTAACTGGATCTAAAGTTACATTCCCGAGGGACTGGATGCCTTAGAGTAAAGAAGAAGAGAGAAAGCAAGTTATTGAGTAGAATGACCTAAAGGCATATCTTTCTACAATATCTAAAGTGATCAATAGAATTTTGAAATAATTTTTTCTTTACTTTAAGCAAAAACAGAAGAGCAACCTAAACACTTTTATGATGATGGATAATAGTATTATCAATGTACTCCATTGCAGTCAATTTTGAAGCTGTATTGGTCAAGACTTTCTCCTGTTTTTCTGCCTTTGTACTAAGCTATGCTTTGTGTACCTAAACAGTGCTTTTATTGGTGTATTATTATGAACTGATGAGAAATCCCCTTTGATGAGAAATACTATTAATAAAATGTAATGCATTCGGCCCATCAGAAGTTTCATCTTAGTTCTCTTATTTTTCTGATCCTTTCCTCCACGTGGGGTTATTCAGATTGAGCTTGGTTTATTGTTGTATACATCAGGGTACAATTAACCACCTTGTTCACATGAAGCTCATAGAGTAAACAGTTTGGTCGCACTAGACGCATGCTATTGCATGCTGGTAGGACAGGCCCCTTAGTTAATCCTGTTGGAGTCCGTGGCCTTCGCCCTTCTGCCCCAGCACATGACAGCGAAGAAGTTGGCACTGGCTACCACCGATTGGTAGAACATCTGCAACATCTTACTGCAGACATCGAAGGAGTGGGGCCGGTCCCAATTCGAACCACGGAGGCATGTGGAGTTGTGCGGGGCTGGTCCCGGCATCAAACTCACCAATCAGCTGGGCAGGAGGCGGTGAATTTGGACGTCGCACGGCATCGGGCGGTGACGTCATCATGCAACGGCACGCCGGGCGGTGATGTCATCGCGCAACGCCACGCGCTAGGCGTACGCCGTCAAGACGCTGTGTACAACGTCAAGACACTGCGTACGATGTCAAGACGCTGCGTACGGCCTCAATGCGGCTGCGTACGCCCTCAATGCGCCCTCAATTTCTGAGCCCCGCGCGATGTCGGGACCAGCCCCACACAACTCCATACGCCTCCGTCGATCGAAGTGGGACCGGCCCCGCGAGGCCGTACGCCTCAAGCGATTGCATGCTGGTGGGACAGGCCCTTAACTCATCAGGAAGGCTGGCTCCGCCCTGGGAGCGGAGTTGGATTCATGGGAGGAATACCTTCAGCAACAAGCTGGTTCCACCAAGATGCAGTACAGAATGCCACAGGAGGTCATTCTTCCTTGTGGCTATCAAACTGTACAACTCCTCCCCCTTCTGTCGTGGGGTAGACTGACTCCCCTCCCCCACCCACCACCCTCCCCAATCTTTGCACATCCCAATACTTTCCACTCATCACTTTAATTTTATGTTTCTTGTATCTTGTGTTTTATGGCAGTTACATAGAAACATGGAAACATAGGAAGTAGGTGCTGGAGGAGGCCATTCGGCCCTTCGAGCCAGCACCACCATTCATTGTGATCATGGCTGATCGTCCCCAATCAATAACCCGTGCCTGCCTTCTCTCCATATCCCTTGACTCCACTAGCCCCTCGAGCTGTATCTAACTCTCTCTTTAATCCATCCTGTGACTTGGCCTCCACTGCCCTCTGTGGCAGGGAATTCCATAAATTCACAACTCTCTGGGTGAAAAAGTTTTTTCTCACCTCAGTCTTAAATAACCTCCCCTTTATTCTAAGAAGTTGGCAGATCAATTTCTCTCCTGGGATAAATACAGTTCTATCGTATCGTATCATATCTCTACAACAGCTCCTTTGCTGAGGACAGGCTTGTGCTCATTACCCTGCTTCCTTTGGTCAACAACCAACTGTTTTGTCTTGCTGAATTTAAGGGCTAGGTTGTTGTTTACGAGAATGATCCCAGGAACGCTGTGGGAGATTGCAACCTTCACGTGGTCCACCCTGTTTCGACGATTGCAATCAACCTGCCGTGGACAAACAGACGATTATCGTTTCGGACCAAAACGTTGCCTATTTCCTTCGCTCCATAGATGCTGCTGCACCCGCTGAGTTTCTCCAGCATTTTTGTTTACCATTAAACAGAACAAGTTGTCTTACAACTTTAGGCGATGCACGCCATATGCAAGAAGAAGACGATCCCAGGAATGACCGGACTAGCATATGATGAGTGTTTGAGGGCGCTGGGCCTGTACTCGCTGGAGTTTAGAAGGATGAAGGTGAACCTCATTTAGTCTTACCAAATAGTGAAAGGCCTGGATAGAGTGAATGTGGAGAGGATATTTCCACTAGTAGGAGAGTCTAGGACCAGAGGGCAAAACCTCCAAGTAAAAGGACATACCTTTGTAAAGGAGATGAGAAGGGAGTTATTTAGTCAGAGGGTGGAGAATCTGTGAAATTATTTGCCGCAGAAGGCTGTGGAGGCCAAATCAATGAATATTTTTAAGATTGACAGATTCTTGATCAGTAAAGATGTCGTGGTTATGGGGCGAAGGCAGGAGAATGCCGTTGAGATGGAAAGATAGATCAGCCATGATTGAATGTTAGAGTAGATTTGATGGGCTGAATGGCCTAATACTGCTCTTGGAACTTATGAAGTTATGAACTGATAAGAAGTTACAAGAGCCTGAAAACTGTGATGACCTGGTTCAAGAACAGCTTCCCAGCAATCATCAGATTCTTGAATACTGCACAACACTAACCAGTACATAACTAGGATCTTGTACATTCTGTGTCTTTGGTTGCTCTATAGGCTTTGGTTTTGCAGTATTATTGTTCCCAGTCTCATGGTTATTAACATTATATTATTGATTTAATTGAGTTAATGGGCCTTTAAAGCTGCAGAAAGTAAGAACGTAATTGATTCATATAATAATTAAATTAAAAGCTGCACGAAGTAAGAATGTAATTGCATACATATAATAATTAAATTATCTTTTTTCTGACTTTTGCTTCCTTCTCTAGTGCTGCTATATACTTTTTTGTAAAGCAGAACTCAGAAGTGTGCACCAAGCTTCTTTGACTCCATTTGCACAAAAGAAAAAAGATCACTGGCTTTGTTCCTATTGAGGGCACAGCCTTGGAATAAAAGGCATACTTGGACTTTATCTTGCACTAAAAGTTATTCCCTTTATCACATATCTGTACACTGTGGATCGCTCAATTGTAATCATGCATAGTCTGAATTGTAATCTTCCGCTGAACAAAAGCTTTTCACTATAACTCGGTGACAATAAACTAAACTACACGTCCTTCTGAATGGAGATGAAGAGGAATTTCTGTTGCCAAAAGATGGTGAATCTGTGGAATTCATTGGATGGCGATGGAGGCCAAGACATTGAGTATTTTTTTTAAAGGAGATTGATAGCTTCTTGATTAGTAAAGGTGTCAAGGGTTATGGGGAGAAGGCAACAAGAGTGGTGTTGAGAGAGGAAAATAGATCAGCCGTGATTGAATGGTGCAGCAGACTCGATGGGCCAAAAGGCCTCGTATGTCTTATGATAGAGCACCTGCCCAGTTATTTTAAAAGAACTAAATCCAGAAGTGACTGTGTGACATTAGTAATTGTACACACTAAGTCTCTTTTATTACAGATGGCAATTATGCAGCAATTCAAAGCTCAAGGTTAATGGCAACAATCAGGGGCAAGTTTACAGTTCTGATAAAATATTGTCATTTTACAAGTCTATGGAGTAACAGGGGTTATATCTAGAAAACTATTGTTCATTTTTGATGATATTAGCCCTGCTTGGGATAAAAATATCAATGGAATTATTCTGATAGTTCAGTATCAAAAATATTGGTCTTATATGGTGGATTCAAATGTCATAATGCATTTTAAATATTTAATGACTAATATTTATTACAAATAAATAATGAAATGTTTGCAGGGTATTATGAAACATGGAGCTGTTAGATTTTTTGTATTTACAGAAATTGAATTATTACAACTGATAATTACCACACTTTGACAGACTTTATTTATTTAAGATATTTCAATTATTGATACAGTTGTATTAATGTTGTATCATTTATGGGTAGCAACATTGCAGTTTTTTAATCAGTAATTATTTTTTAAACAGTTGCCAATTAAACTAATCAATATCAGAGCATTTCCTATAGATTTGAATGGTTTGTGCATTTTGTTTATTGGTTTGCCTGAAAGCAGACAATTTTATTGAAATGGGAAAAAAAGTGAGATGTTCTGAAATTGGCTAATGTAGCGCATCAAGGTTTTTTTTGAAAGGTGCTTAGAATCTTTCATTATATTGACTGACAAGATGTATAATAACTTAAAACGTCACACATTTCACACACTAATGAGGTCCAAAAGAAAATACATAGCATAACTCCCTTTTCTCAGATACAAAATGGATACCTAAGCATGCAAACATTTAACAAGGCAGGAGGAGAAAATTTGTTCTGCCACATTGGTAAAAGGTGGGGGAAAAAAAGTAAAACAAAATACAATAAAAATAATCCGATCTATTGGAAATGGTCTGATATTGATTAGTTTAATTGGCAACAGTTTAAAAAGTAATCAATTATTAAGAAAACTGCAATGTTGCTATCCGTAAAATATACACCATTAAACTACTGGATCAATAATTGAAATATCTTTGATAGGTAACGTCTGTCAGAGTGTGGTAATAACTACAATCAGTGATAGTACCAATGTACTATTAATACCAATACTAATTGGTATATCATTACCAATGGAATAATGGGTGGTAATATTGTATGTACATTTTCCTTCACAACATGGTAGGATGCCATTTTGGCCCAACAATTCAATACCAATTCAGAGAGTCATTCTCTCTCTAATTTGTTTTGTAATCAACTTCCCCCTCATCCCCATCAACTCCAGTCCAGGCTCCATCACCGACCTACACAAAGGGGCAATTTACAATTGTCAATTGTAAGCCTTTGGGATGTGAGAGGAATCGAAGCCCACATGGGAAATCCAGGCAGTCACGGGAAGATTATGCAAGCTTTGCACAGGTAGCACTGGAAGTCAAGATTGAACCTGGGTCCCGAGAGATGTGAGGTAGCAAGTCTATTATCTTCACCACCGTGCTCCCGTGTTTGTAAGCAGTAGAAAAGGTGATTGTTATTCCAAACAATGGCATTAATACACACTGTTGACGTAGAATGGACAGTCAGCAAGACCACATGAAATGTTTAAGAAATAACTGCAGATGCTGGAAAAATTGAAGGTAGACAAAAATGCTGGAGAAACTCAGCGGATGAGACAGCATGTGTGGAGCGAAGGAATAGGCGACGTTTCAGGTCTAGACACTTCTTCAGACACATGAAATATCACCGAAAAGGTAACTTAAAGTAAATGCATGAATGGGAGTTAGGATGTAGAGAAGGGCTCCTTTTAGTTTAGAATGTAGAAATAAGAATGCAGATACTGCTTTACAAAAATAGGACACAAAGTGCTGGAATAACTCACTGGGTAAGGCTGCATCTCTGGAGAACATGGCTAGCTAATACCCTCTAATCCATATGTATCAACTGTAAGTATATAAACCATAACCTATCTGTTTCATTCAGTTTAGACTGCATGTACATACTTTTCTGCAGAAATATTTTCTATGAAATAATATTTATACATACATTGCAAACTGTCTGGACTCTTCCTCAAACTGATTGTAAGGGGGAAAGAGGCTTAAATGAGAAAGGGCTGGGAAAAGTGTGATGGGTGAGGCGATTTTGATCTGATTAAAAAAACAGAAGGTGTGAGTCAAAAGGATTGAAGATTGGCGAATTATGATCTTTAGACTTAAGAGATACAGTGTAGAAACAGGCCCATCAGTTCCCCCGTGACCACGCTGACCAGCAATCACCTCGTACACTAGTACTATCCTACACACACTAGTGACAATTTACGATTTATAGAAACCAATTAACCTACAAACTTGTACAACTTTGGAGTGTGGGAGGTTATAGAAGTTGGGATGTAATGTTAAAATTGTACAAGGCATTGGTGAGGCCAATTCTGGAGTATGGTGTACAATTTTGGTTGCCCAATTATAGGAAGGATGTCAACAAAAATAGAGAGAGTACAGAGGAGATTTACTAGAATGTTGCCTGGGTTTCAGCAACTAAGTTACAGAGAAAGGTAGAATAAGTTAGGTCTTTATTCTTTGGAGCGCAGAGGTTAAGGGGGGACTTGATAGAGGTCTTTAAAATGATGAGAGGGATAGACAGAGTTGACGTGGATAAGCTTTTCCCATTGAGAGTAGGGAAGATTCAAACAAGAGGACATGACTTCAGAATTAAGGGACAGAAGTTTAGGAGTTACATGAGGGGGAACTTCTTTACTCAGAGAGTGGTAGCTGTGTGGAATGAGCTTCCAGTGGAAGTGGTGGAGGCAGGTTCAATTTTATAATTTAAAAATAAATTGGATAGGTATATGGACGGGAAAGGAATGGAGGGTTATGGTCTGAGTGCAGGTAGATGGGACTAGTGGCAAATAAGTGTTCGGCACGGACTTGTAGGGCCGAGATGGCCTGTTTCCGTGCTGTAATTGTTATTTGGTTATATATGGTTATACTGGAGGACCTAGAGGAAACCCATGAGGTCACATGGAGAATGTACAAATTCCGGACAGACATAAGATCGAACCCGGGTCTCCGGCGCTGTAAGGCAGCAACTCTACCACTGCACCACTCTGCTACCCCTGAAGCCAGAGGAAATAATGTAGGGGGAGGAGGAGGGGAGAGAAGAAACAGGTGCGAGTCCAGTTGGGGCACAGGGGAGGAGTTGGGAGGGGGTGGGAAGAAAGGGTGCGTTGGGAAGAAAGGGAAGGGATATCTTGGAGGTTACCTAAAATTGGAGAATGTATTGTTCACGCTGTTAGGTTAGTTTAGTCTCTCTCTCTCTCTGCAAATTATGCCTGTTAGTCAGTGAGCTATCTTGTAAACAATTCCCAACAAACGAATCATAGAGTAGTTACTTGTCTCGTTCTATCTATTTGTTGTCTTTCATCCCCATCCCATTGCTGCAACCCCCTCATTTCAAAGTGCTGCCCCAGATTTACTGAAAGCAGGGAAGATAAATGGCATACACTGGTCATTTGAGCAGAAGTTTGAAAAGGCATTTAACCAGGTAATAATAATAATAATAATAATAATAATAATAATAATAATAATAATAATAATAATAATAATAATAATAATAATAATAATAATAATAATAATAATAATACATTTTATTGTCATTGTAAATATATACAATTAAATTTCAGGCACACTGACAGAGCGGAGCTCCAATGTATCAGATAAATAATAATGACAATGGAAACAACAAAAATGGCAAGAAAAGCATCGTCAAGTCAGAATGTGCAAACTTTCACAGTATAGTGTTGTGGCGGTACAAAATATTGGCCATGGGGGCTGTGTGTTTGGTGCAGATTTCAGAGTGGTGATGGGCTTGGGGTTGAAACTGTTCGTTAATCTCGTGCTGTGTGATTTGATGGACCTATAACGTTTTCCTGAGGGCAGAAGGGCAAACAAGTGATTTGCGGGATGAGATGAGTCCTTTAATATGCGTTTAAGAAGGAACTGCAGACGCTGGAAAATCGAAGGTAGACAAAAATGCTGGAGAAACGCAGCGGGTAAGGCAGCATGTATGGAGCGAAGGAAATAGGCAACGTTTCGGACCAAAACCCTTCTTCTGGGAACCCCTATTCCCTAAAGAAAGGACATCTCCGATGCCCTGGTGTGGAACACCTCATCTTGGGTGCAGATGCGGCGTAGACGGAGGAATTGGGAGTAGGGGATGGTGTCCTTACAGGAAACAGGGTGGGAAGAAGTGTAGTCCAGATAGCCATGGGAGTCAGTGGGTTTACAGTGGATGTCAGTCAGGAGTCTATCCCCTGAGATAGACTCCTGACCAACATCCACTATGGTATTCTTCATCTAAACTCAATATGGACTTAAAATTTGACACGTTTCAACGAGGAAAACAAAGGTTATATTTCTCGTCAAACTGTAAGCTCTGTGTGAAGGCTACACAAGAGGCTATGTGCCCACTCTTTGCGTACAATGTGAGCCATCGTGCCAGGACTCAGCAATTCTCTGTGTTACTTTCCTTTCCCCCAGGGATGCTACGTACCGCAAATATAATTCAGTGAGAGCTGGAATTGGCAATGTTCTCCAAGATGTTCTCCAAAAATGATATAGAATCGGTAACTGGGAGCATTTTGTTTGTGAATCATGGATAACATTGTAAATTTGGTGTTTTGTCAGCTCACTCTACACAATAGTGTGGTGGGAATCCCATTGGGCTGTGTGGTGCACACAGCTGTCAGATGTATATTGTGTTGCATGTGGTGTAGATGCTAATAGGGGGCATACACCAGTTACATTGTCAGTGTTACAAATGTAGGCACATTAACATAAATCTAGGAAACTGATATTATGGGAAATGAGGTGCAGGTAGATGGAGGGAAATGAAGGGTATCAGTGCGTAATGGGGAGAATGCAGGAGAATGGGGTTGAGAGGGGAATATAGATCAGCCATGATTGAATGGCGGAGTAGTCTTGATGTGCCGAAAAGCCTAAATCTGCTGCGAGAAATTATGAATAAATGATTTTAGCCAGTAGCTTAATCCAGAACAAGATGGCTGAATTGTAAAATTAAAACAGAGGCCTCCAGACTTGATGTCAAAACACTCATCTCGCCCTATAGTAACTGAGTGTTTAAATTATTGGAATTCAGAAGTCAGAAGTTCAAATCCCACTCTGGCATAAAGGAAACTACAGTTAATTAAATAAAAACAGTGTCAATAATGGTGATCCTGAAAAATCTTGATGTCCTTGATTGGACTTTGTTGGCATTACCTAGCACTAAACGTTATTCCCTTTGTACCTATACACTGTAATGGTTCGATTGTAATCATGTATTGTCTTTCCGCTGACTGGATAGCACGGAACAAAAAGGTACGTGACAATAAACTGAGTTTTGGGGTAATTGGGGGCACAAAGTCCGCGAGCATTGCCACTTTTCATTTCACTGCACATCTCGTATGTGTATGTGACGAATAAACTTGACTTGACTTGACTTGATCTGAAATGCTGATTCTATTTCTCTCACTGCAAGCATTGCTAAATATTCCCATTGTTTTTCGTTTCAGGTTTCCAACATCTACAGTACATTCACATTTAGAAAATAAAGACGTGATTTTGCAAGTTTAAATCCCAGTCTGGCATCAGGGGAGCTAAGGATCTGTTAATTAAATAACAGCAGTGTCAGTAATGGTGATCCTGAAACAACTGGCTTGATGTGGAAATCCATCTGTTTCACTCATGTCGTTGGAGGCTGGGATTGAGTGAGGAGTGCCACCCGCGCACAATCCAAAGAAACGATCCGTGGAAATCCTGAGCGCACTCCTCCATTTGAAGCAGGGCCTGAAGACAATATCAAAGTCATGACTTGTCAGTTCAGGCACTAACAAACCACAATACAATACAGGCTTGACGGGCTTAGTCCTGTTCTTACAGTCACTGTTTGATGCACTTCATATCACCAGTGAATTTCTTTCATCCATTTGATAAATTGGATGAAGCCATAGGCCACAATGTAATATCTGAATGTTATTTTTTTCCTTTTAATTCTTAGTGTATGGTTTGTATATCTGTTCTCCATGACAAGGTTTTGGTTTTCTCAGGCCATGACCTCATGCAGCTGAGATATAATAACAACTGGCAGAGTCTCCAGCGGATGGTTCTTGCTTGTTAAAGACTGGATTGAGTGACACCATGTTTTGGTGCATTGCCTGATACAATTTCAGTTTTAAAAAAAAATCGATCAAAAAGAAAAGTGCCAGACTCATCATAAGGCCTGTTATTTTTCTTCCCTGTCCTGCGTGAATTAGATACACTGACCCGTGAAGGAGGCCAGGTGTATGCAGTGGTGTGCAATGTATTGTTCATCCAACTATGTTGCACTTCTGAACTATGCTGAGTCACTTCGGAGTCGGAGGGTGCGAGGATCCAGCCTTGAAAAAAGCCCTCCTGTATCCTCCTCTGAGCTCACTCTCTTAACTGCCTTTATATCATTAACTTATCATTTTGTTAATAATAATAATAATAATAAATTTTATTTAATGGGCGCCTTTCAGACATCTCAAGGATACCTTACATAGTAATCGGAATAACATATAATCGGAATATAACAAGTAATAAAGACATCACAGAGACACAAATTAAAAACAGAATTCAATCCAAAAACAGAAAATCAAAAACACAGTGTGAAGAGGGAGCAGCGGCAGCCAAAGCGCGCCAGCGTCCACTCTCTCTTCACGGCAGCCATCTTGGACACAGACCTACAGGACTACAATTAGACATAAAAATAAATTTTAAAAATGCATTTACAAATGAATTGTAAATAAATCTACGGACGGCACAGTGGTGCTGTGGCGGAGTTGCTGCCTTACAATGCCAGGGACTCTGGTTAGATCCTGACTACGGGTGCTGTCTGTATGGAATTTGTACGTTCACCACGTGACCTGCATGAGTTTTTCCCGGGAGCTCTGGTTTCCTTCCGCACTCCAAAGATGTACAGGTTTGCTGGTTAAATGGCTTGGTAAAATTGTAAATTGTCCCTATTGTGTGTAGAATAGTAGTTAGTGTGCAGGGTTTGCTGGTTGGCATGGACTGGGTGGGAAAATGGCCTGTTTCCATGCTGTATTTCTAAAATAAAAAAAACATAAAGTAAAATCAGCTAAACTAAACTGAACGGGGCACCAGCAATGACCTTGCTGTACCCATTAGTTACAGATTGCAAACTGCGAAATGATTTATTCAACGACTGCATTGGTGCTACCTCCTGCACCCACACACAACTCACTGACTTCATCCATTTCACCACTACCTTCCATCCGGCACTCAAATACTCCTGGACCATTTCCGACATTTCCCTACAACTTCTTGACCTCCCTATCTCCATTGCAAGTGATATACTTCTGACCGACATCACGGGAAACCCACTGACTCCCATGGCTATCTAGACTACACTTCTTCCCACCCATCCCCTACTCCCAATTCCTCCCAATTCCTCCATCTACACCGCATCTGTTCCCAGGATGAGGTGTTCCACACCAGGGCATCGGAGATGTCCTCATTCTTCAGGGAACGGGAGTTCCCCTCTTCTACCATAGATGAGGCTCTCACCAGGGTTTCTTCGATAGCCCGTGACACTGCTCTCACTCCCAATCCCCCCACTCGTAACAAGGGCAGAGTCCCCCTAGTCCTCACCTTCCAACCTACCAGCCGTCACATACAACAGATAATCCTACGTCATTTTCGCAACCTCCAACGTGACCCCAACACTCGCCACATCTTCCCAACTCCCCCCTGTCTGCCTTCCGCAGGGACCGCTCCCTCCGCAACTCCCTGGTCAATTTGTCCCTTCCCACCCGAACCACCCCCTCTCCGGGCACTTTCCCTTGCAACCGCAAGAAATGCTACACTTTTTGCTTTACCACCCCCCTTGACTCCATTCAAGGACCCGAGCAGTCTTTCCAGGTGCTGCAGAGGTTCACCTGCACCTCCTGCTGCTCTAGATGTCAGCTGCTATACATCGGTGAGACCAAGCGTAGGCTTGGCGATCGCATCGCCGAACACCTCCACTCGGTTCGCAATAACCAACCTGATCTGGACCAGGAAATGGTGTTGGATAGACTGATGGGACTGAAGGCTGATGAATCCCCAGGGCTTGATGGTCTGCATCCCAGGGTACTTAAGGAAGTGGATCTAGAAATCGTGGACGCATTGGTGATAATTTTCCAATGTTCTATAGACTCAGGATCGGTTCCTGTGGATTGGAGGGTAGCTAATGTTATCCCACTCTTTAAGAAAGGCGGGAGAGGGAAAACGGTGGAATTATAGACCAGTTAGCCTGACATCGGTGGTGGGGAAGATGCTGGAATCAATTATAAAAGATGAGATAGCTGCACATTTGGATAGGAGTAACAGGATCGGTCCGAGTCAGTATGGATTTACGAAGGGGAAATCATGCTTGACTAATCTTCTGGAATTTTTTGTAGATGCAACTAGGAAAATGGACATGGGAGAGCCAGTGGATGTAGTGTACCTGGACTTTCAGAAAGCATTTGATAAGGTCCCACATAGGAGATTAGTGGGCAAAATTAGGGCACGTGGTATTGGTGGTAGAATGCTGTCATGGATAGAGAATTGGTTGGCAGACAGGAAACAAAGAGTAGGAATTAACGGGTCCCTTTCAGAATGGCAGGCAGTGACTACTGGGGTGCAGCAAGGCTCGGTGCTGGGACCACAGCTATTTACAATATACATCAATGATTTGGATGAAGGGATTCAAGGTAACATTAGCAAATTTGCAGATGACACAAAGCTGGGTGGCAGTGTGAACTGTGAGGAGGATGCTATGAGAATGCAGGGTGACTTGGACAGGTTGGTGGAGTGGGCAGATGCATGGCAGATGAAGTTTAATGCAGATAAATGTGAGGTTATCCACTTTGGTAGCAAAAACAGGAAGGTAGATTACTATTTAAATGGCGTCAAGTTGGGAAAAGGGGAAGTACAACGGGATCTGGGGGTCCTTGTACATCAGTCTATGAAAGTAAGCATGCAGGTACAGCAGGCAGTGAAGAAAGCGAATGGCATGTTGGCCTTTATTTCAAGAGGAATCGAATATAGGAGCAAAGAGGTCCTTCTGCAGTTGAACAGAGCCCTAGTGAGACCACACCTGGAGTATTGTGTGCAGTTTTGGTCCCCTAATTTGAGGAAGGACATTCTTGCTATTGATGGAGTGTAGCGTAGGTTTACAAAGTTAATTCCCGGGATGGCGGTTCTGTCATATGCTGAGAGAATGGAGCAGCTGGGCTTGTACACTCCGGAGTTTAGAAGGATGAGAGGGTATCTCATTGAAACATATAAGATTGTTAAGGGCTTGGACACGCTAGAGGCAGGAAACATGTTCCCGATGTTGGGGGAGTCCAGAACCAGGGGCCACAGTTTAAGAATAAGGAGTAAGCCTTAAACAGAGACGAGGAAACACTTTTTCACACAGAGAGTGGTGAGTCTGTGGAATTCTCTGCCTCATAGGGCAGTGGAGGCAAGTTCTCTGGATGCTTTCAAGAGAGAGCTAGATAGGGCTCTTAAAAATAGCAGAGTCAGGGGATATGGGGAGAAGACAGGAACGGGGTACTGATTGGGGATGATCAGCCATGATCACATTGAATGGTGGTGCTGGCTCGAAGGGCCAAATGGCCTACTCCTGCACCTATTGTCTATTGTCTATTGATCTCCCGGTGGCTTTGCACTTCAACTCCCCCTCCCATTCTGAATCCGACCTTTCTGTCCTGGGCCTCCTCCATGATCAGAGTGAGGTCCACCGTAAATTGGAGGAGGAGCACCTCATATTTCGTTTGGGCAGTTTGCACCCCAGTGGTATGAACATTGATTTCTTTAATTTCAGGTGGTCCTTACTTTCTCCTCCCCTTCTCAGCTCTCCCTCAGCCCACTTGCTCCACCTCTTCCTTTCTTTTTCCCATCTCCCACCCTCACATCAGTCTGAAGAAAGGTTTTGGCCCGAAACTTTGACTATGCTTGCATGTTCCTGCGTGTGCTATCTCCGAATATATGAGTACATGCACAGTAAATGTTTTCGATAAGGTATGGATATAAACTTACAAGAAAGCATTATATATCCATGCGTACAAGTGCTTGCATTTATACTTATGCAGAGAAATCAAAAACATACATGCACTTAATGGCAAGTATTTAAAGTAGGAAAAACAAAAACAACTCTGAAACAGTTTTGTATATTCATGTGTGCATATGTGGGTGCAAACAAACAAGAACTTTAATTTTACTTCGGAGTCACGTGAGTGACTACATGAAGAGCCCGCCAGTACGCATGCGTGCCATATCGCTACACGCATTGTGAACAAGTCATTACGAGGGGAGGACGTTCCTCCCAAACGGCAGGGTTGAACCTGCAACAAGTAAGGTAGGAGAACTTAGTTTCTTGACTTACCTTTTATACAGGAAGGCTGATGAAAACTGGCTGGGGAGAGTCTGCAGAACTGCAGGCAGCCAGCAACGGCCGGGGGCACCACTATCTCCCTTAAACGGGAGCCGGAGCCGACCTCAGCTCCAGCAGGACGCCGACAGCGGTGGAGCATTCTGGAGCCGTCATTCCGACGGCTCGGACAACAGCCCCACGGACCTATACTACATGGGTCCGAGGGGCTGGAAGGTGCTGGGTTTTTCCACAGCACTAAAAATAGCGGCAAGCAGTCAGTGGCCGAGAGCACTGAGTACGCGTTGGAGCCGCTGGGCTTGGGTCGCGAGCGGCCAGTTCCCCGAGAGGACTGGACCGCGTTGGAGCACCCCAGGCCCAAGTGGAGAAGGAGCGGCACAGTGCGGGAAGCACTGCACCGCGTTAAAACTGCCATACCTGCGGTTTGCGAGCGGCCAGCTCCCCGAGAGGACTGCACCGCATTGGAGCACCGCAGGCTAACGGCAGTACGGGCGGCTCAGTGCTGTGAGCACTGCACCGCGCTTTGGAGCACCGCAGGCCAACGGGGATACAGGCGGCACAGTGACCGTGTACACTGCACCGCATTGGCACTGCGGGGCCTGCACCTGCGAGAACATACCGTTTTGCACCGATGCAGGTCCAAGAAGAAATCCTCCAGTGGGTAAGTCCCATAGCAGCACCTTATACAGGGCTGTATTTCACTTCTACTATTACAGGGAAGTGTTTGAGGAAAAGACAGACTCAGGGAGAAGGAAGCAGCACCTTTTCTATAGGGCTATAATCATGCTTCTGTCTCCCCAGTAGACTCTTCTGTCAGAAGAGTGCTGGGGTCAAGTCTAGGGCAAACCCTGGACAGGTAAACAGATGTAAGAGCTGTAACAATGAGGTGATGCCTTTTCTAAGTCACAAAGTACATAGAGTGCATTATTGGTCCTTTCCTGATAGAAATACAGGAATACTTATGTTGTGACTGAAGGATTTAGCAGTCGCAAAATTTACTGACAAATTCCATTCCCATCTGGGAAGTCACACGGGAATGTCTGTCTATGTTTCAGGCGGAACAACAGTACAGCTGTGAGTAAAGCTAACTGGGAAAGATCTACAAACCAGGTTAGAAGCCAGCATAGACCATATGTTTTCTATCTACTGCAGGGGCAAACATTAGCTGACACCATAGCTGTCACTTGCCACCGGGGATTGTAAATCCCTGAATGTACTAAACTAATCAATTTATGCATCTGGTTACATCCAACCGGGATTGACGCGGGCCTGTGTAAACCCGAAACCTCCTAGCAAAATCTTTTTATTTGGAGGTGACCTATCTAGAAGGTCAAGGATTTGGACAATGAAGCCAAACTGGAGCTCATCTAAACGTCCAAACATCATCCTCAAAGGTATCGCCCCTATGCTGGAAGATGTGTACACCCACAACACACGGCCTCGGGGATCCAGAAGAAAACAGTAAAACCAGAAGGAAGCAAGGAGGGTGGTGCGAGAAGGCATCAAATAAATAACTTTTTGACACTCATATCTTAAACAGTATCCGGGGATACACAATAGAATTTTACAACACATAATCTTCCGGTTCCCGGAGCTCCCGCAACGCGACTTCTCCAGCCCGTGTCGCGGGGTTGGAACGACCCGGACCGGGACCGTACATCACCTGGCGCAGCTTCATGGCCGTGGGACTCACCATCGCCCACCGGGGGCTCCAACCTTGTACTTTCAGACTGGGTGCGGGGCCGTAAATCGCCCCGCGCGGCCTAAAATGGCCGTGGGACTTATCATCACCCGCCTGGGGCTTGGACATCGGGAGAGAAATTGAGAGCAGGGGAGAGAAAAGACTTTGCCTTCCATCACAGTAGGTCCACTGTGATGGATGTTTGTGTGAATTTAATTGTGTGTATGTCTGTAGGACATTGTCTTTGTTTGTATGGCTGTGGAAACGAAATTTCGTTTGAGTCTCACTGAGGCTCAAATGACAATAAATTTGTATTGTATTGTATTGTATTGTATTGTATTGTATTGTATTGTATTCTAGTACTGCTGATATATCGAGAGAGGAATTTGGAGGAGAACACCAAATGGATATTGCGCTAAAGTATTTGCTAATGTTTCTACACGATATGGAACACCAGATGCCGATCTACTCGTATCCAGACATTATCACCAATTACCAAATATGTCATATGGGATACAGACACTGGACATTAGCAACAGATAGGGTTTTAGCTGCATTGCAAGGGAAGAATTATTATCTACGCATCCCTTCCTAACAAAATAGGATATGGCGCTTGGCGCATCAAACATAGATCAGATCTCGGCTTTTTGGCTAAGATCAAGTATAATATCTGTTCTTATCAGTTTAAATATCTGATATGTCCCTTATCTAGGGACCATATGTTAAAATAAAAAAAATAAAAAAATAAATAATACGATATATTCGTTTTAAGAACAGAAACCTTTTCTATTGTTAAGTATATTCGTTTTAAGAACAAAAATGGCAAGCATTGATTCAAAGGATGCTTACTATTTCAGTACCCATAACAGGTGACCACGGACGTTATTTTTTTATCTAATTGGATGGCTCAGCTCTAGCAGCATAGAGCACTACCTAATGTGTTTACATTAGCACCTAGGTTATTTACAAAATATAACAACCAGCCACACAATGGTAATGGCTTCTTTGGATGACATACTAATTGTGCGGAAACTTAGGACGGGCTGAACAAACGGTAACAGCCACTTAACAATTATTTGGAAACTAGGATTCATTATCCATCCAATTAAATCAAAATTAAAGCCTTCAAACTAAATGGATTATTTGGGGTTCACCATTAACTCAGTTCCTCATGTCAGTAACTTTGCCAACAGAAGTTACAACCTTAATAGAGGCATACAGCAAAATCATTGACATGAGGATAAACCATCCATCAGACTGGTAACAAGAATATTGGCAACATATGGGTTCCAGCCACATAATTCAGACCCTTACATTATAAAGATTTACAGAGGGCCAAAATATGAGCTCTTAAAATCAATGGTGATCATTTCGATAGAATGATGAAGCCATACAGAAGCCATATTGGAACTAAATGGTGGGAAGATAACATTGGGCATTGCTCCAATCCTATCATTGTCAGCAACCAGTCTATGGTCCTACATATGGATGCTATGCACTAGGACAGTGTGTTACCAATTCCATCTCCAGCTGTGGAGGAAGATGGAATACACAGCAAGCATCATTATTACTAACACTGGGCATAACTACCTGGAAATGTTGGGTGTTTTTTCATGGCCTAAAGTCATGTTGCTCTGGAATATATTAAACAGGTTATTAGATTATAAATTAACAACACTACTGTGGTAGCACATATCAACCACATGGGTGAAAGGGAATCTACATCATGTAACAATCTGGCCAACACAATTTGGCAACCTCATCCGGGGGGGGGGTACTAAGGGAAATACTACGAGACTCTGCGTCTGGTGTTTTAATAGTACCCGACTGACCTACCCAACCATGGTTCTCGGTGGTACTGGGAATGAGATTAGAACCATGCAGCACCATCCAAAACAGACGATGAAGTATGGGGGAAAACCACCCGTGCCATGAACATATAAATCGCTTAAATCATAGAGTCTGAAAGCGCCGCTATTACATCTGGGACTGACGGCCAGAGCAATGGACATGATCACAGCGGGCCACAGACAATCAACCTAAAGACAATGTCTAAAATACATAAACTAATGGGAGATGTGTTGCAACCATAATACATCATCCAGCCTGTTTGGAAGCTTTGTTAACCTACAGGGGCTTAGTATTAGTGACATCAACTGTGCCAGAAGTGGCCCATCTACTTACCTATGGCAAGAGAACGGAACAACAGCTTATGAGGGACACTTTTTATGGGAATTCCCCAAAGACCAGGTATTCCCAAATATGGGACATCAGCATCGTCTTAACGTTGTTAAAGAACTGGGCTCCAGCCACATCGCTGTCATTACTACGAGCATGGATTTACAAAAGGTAAATCATGTCTGACGAATCTTATAGAATTTTTCGAGGATGTAACTAGTAGCGTGGATAGGGGAGAACCAGTGGATGTGGTGTATCTGGACTTCCAGAAGGCTATCGACAAGGTCCCACATAAGAGATTAGTTTACAAACTTAAAGCACACGGCATTGGGGGTTCAGTATTGATGTGGATAGAGAACTGGCTGGCAAACAGGAAGCAAAGAGTAGGAGTAAACGGGTCCTTTTCACAATGGCAGGCAGTGACTAGTGGGGTACCGCAAGGCTCAGTGCTGGGACCCCAGCTATTTACAATATATATTAATGATCTGGATGAGGGAATTGAAGGCAATATCTCCAAGTTTGCGGATGACACTAAGCTGGGGGGCAGTGTTAGCTGTGAGGAGGATACTAGGAGACTGCAAGGTGACTTGGATAGGCTGGGTGAGTGGGCAAATGTTTGGCAGATGCAGTATAATGTGGATAAATGTGAGGTTATCCATTTTGGTGGCAAAAACAGGAAAGCAGACTATTATCTAAATGGTGGCCGACTAGGAAAAGGGGAGATGCAGCGAGACCTGGGTGTCATGGTACACCAGTCATTGAAAGTGGGCATGCAGGTGCAGCAGGCAGTGAAGAAAGCGAATGGTATGTTAGCTTTCATAGCAAAAGAATTTGAGTATAGGAGCAGTGAGGTTCTACTGCAGTTGTACAGGGTCTTGGTGAGACCACACCTGGAGTATTGCGTACAGTTTTGGTCTCCAAATCTGAGGAAGGACATTATTGCCATAGAGGGAGTGCAGAGAAGGTTCACCAGACTGATTCCTGGGATGTCAGGACTGTCTTATGAAGAAAGACTGGATAGACTTGGTTTATACTCTCTAGAATTTAGGAGATTGAGAGGGGATCTTATAGAAACTTACAAAATTCTTAAGGGGTTGGACAGGCTAGATGCAGGAAGATTGCTCCCAATGTTGGGGAAGTCCAGGACAAGGGGTCACAGCTTAAGGATAAGGGGGAAATCCTTTAAAACCGAGATGAGAAGAACTTTTTTCACACAGAGAGTGGTGAATCTCTGGAACTCCCTGCCACAGAGGGTAGTCGAGGCCAGTTCATTGGCTATATTTAAGAGGGAGTTAGATGTGGCCCTTGTGGCTAAGGGGATCAGAGGGTATGGAGAGAAGGCAGGTACGGGATACTGAGTTGGATGATCAGCCATGATCATATTGAATGGCGGTGCAGGCTCGAAGGGCCGAATGGCCTACTCCTGCACCTAATTTCTATGTTTCTATGTTTCTATTACAGTTTTTGACATTTTACAAAACTGTCATGCTGATGGCTTAGGTCACGGCACTAAGGACTCAGTCCCTACTAAATTAAGGCTGGATAACTTGACCAGTTCACCTGGCAACTTACACTTCTATATTCAGGAATTAGGGAACTAAACAGACAGGGGTCAGCAGGCCTTAAAATAACATTTTTAGAGTCTACCCTACAGATGATTGACTGTGTTGTGAGACATCTACAAATATACATGGAACAAACCCAGACCATCAGTGGCACAGAAGAGGAACTTCTCATCAACGACAGACAGCCTCATTAAAGAATAACAGGCCAGGCCAGCTAAATGGCTAACATAGTATTGACATAAGTTGGTGTAAACACTGACTGGGTTAAAATCTCACTCCACCAGGCTGCAGCAACGTCGGCAGCATTTAAATTGGAGTTTCCTATGGATAAAATCCTCAGGACTGCAGGATGGCCATCGGAAAGAACATTCTAAAGATTATAACTAACCAGTAATGGAAACTGGAATTTTTCAGAAAGATTGTTAAGTTTCTGTACCATAATTGACCCCAAAAAACAGGGGCTATCAATTATTATTAACTTTATGGTTATTTATATATATCATATTGATGTTTAATATGTTATCACTATTCTCCCCAAAACCAAGGCAGACGTGATGATGGACTTGTTCCACGGCTTGAATCACAGAGCTTTGAAATCTTCATGTAGTCACTCACGTGACTCCGAAGTAAAATAGTAAGATTAAACGAGAACTTACCAGTTCGAAGTTTGATCTGTATTTTATGAGTGACGTTGAGGGAATACATACCCTCCGCTCCCACCCTTGATCATAAACACAACTGGTATCTTTTCTCTAATCTTACTATTCTTAAGTCATTACAGGTATCTGTGATTCACTCCGCTGCTTTGAAGAATGGCACGCATGCGTACTGGCGGGCTCTTCATGTATTCCCTCAACGTTACTCCTCATAAAATACAGATCAAACTTCGAACTGGTAAGTTCTCGTTTAATCTTACTATTAAAGTCCCATAAATTTTTTATTGCAAATTATTGAATAGATTTCAATAGATTTCTTGAATAGGTTTCTCTAGCTTGTGATGTGTTAGTAACATTACAAACAGAATGAATATAGATTTTCCAGCCCACTAACAGGCCTTGAAAAGAAGGACTGGTCATGATGGAAATGTCATTATTTGGACATGCTGGGTTGAATCGAAGGTTCCTATTGTATGGAAAAATCCTGATTTGTCCATACAATGTATGTATTAATGTAATAATGTATGTATGTATGTATGTATGTATGTATGTATGTATGTATGTATGTATGTATGTATGTATGTATGTATGTATGTATGTATGTATGTATATATGTATTAAAGTATGTATGTATGTATGTATGTATGTATGTGATTTAGCAGCTCTAGTACACTAAGAGCAGGACCGCGGCAGTGAACTTTAAGACCCAGTATCATTTTAGTTCCAATGCTTTTCACTTTGGCCAGCCAGTGCTATCTAAATGTGCCTGAACTTTGTTTACTTGTTCTGGCTTGTTTGCCTCTTTATTTAAATATTACTGAAGGCAAGTTATATTTATTAACACTGTAATGCAAAGAAGAAATCAAACGCTTGTTTTGACTGAGATGAGGTGCAAAGAATCACAGCTATTTACAGAAAACAGGTTGCTTTGTTCCAGCAGCTTTATGTGAGCAATGGAGAATGGAAAAAAAATGTCCCATGTTGCATATTCCTAATGGCACCTCAGTGAAAATTGGCCAAACCAAGTAATTACCAGCTCTGCTGTTGTACAACGAGATTCACAACAGAAGCTGGCAAATGCCTGATGCCACTAATCCGGAGAAAGAAATCCTTTCAGGAATTGCATGTCTAAAACTCAGAGAATGTGAAACAAACTGAATCCAATTCTGAAAAGCCCTAATCCTGGCTGACAGGATTTCCATACACACAGAGTTAACTAAAAGACTGGTCTGCCTTGAGTGAAATTGTTGGCTGTGTGTCTATAAATCAATGTGCTGTGTGTCAGATAATCAGATATCTATATCCCAAAGAACCTGACCGTTCTCTGAAAATGTCATGTGATATTGATTCACCGAGAGATGTGAGAGATGCTTTCATTTTGAATTTGGTCAACTCACTTGGTTCAATTTTTATAGTGTTTTTTGTTTGCTGTTAAGACTAGAATTCCAAAACGTTACTTGATAATAGATCTGAATGTCTCAAAATATTCACTGAAGCTATGAGGGGCTCTGGTGACATTATTCTACCAGTGACAAAGGGACATTTGAAAATGCATTGTCAGTTGTCAGGATTTGACCGAAAAGAAATATGATGTCGACTGCAGGTTGTATACACAATCAGTGACAATAAAAACAAACTGCAGTTACTGGAAATTAAAATAAAAAATGCTGGTAACACTAATATTCTGCATGCTGTAGGAAAAGTGAGTTGATTTTTCAGGTGAAAGCCTCTTGGACTGGAAACATTAGATTTGTATATCTTTCTACAATAATACTTCCAACATTTTTCTGTTTTATTTTATACAACCCTTTAACCTTCCACATGGTTTCATGTAATGCCCCTGTCCCACTTAGGAAACCTGAACGGAAACCTCTGGAGACTTTGTGCCCCACCCAAGGTTTCCGTGCGGTTCCCGGAGGTTCCTGGAGGTTTTTGTCAGTCTCCCTACCTGCCTCCACGACCTGCAACCTCCGGCAACCACCTGTAACCTCCGGGAACCGCACGGAAACCTTGGGTGGGGCGCAAAGTCTCCTGAGGTTTCCGTTCAGATTTCCTAAGTGGGACAGGTGCACAAGTTGTTCTTGTTTGATGCCAGTGGGGTCGGCATGGACATGTTGGGCTGAAGGGCCTGGTTTCACGCTGTATGACTATGTATGACTCTATATATTTTTTAAGACTGCAAAGAACTCACTAATGAAATAAATACTTGAAGTAACACGGTATTCCAATATACTGCAAAAACAATAACGTACTTTTGGATAGACACAACGTGCTGGATTAACTCAATGTGTCAGGCAACATCTCTGGAGAAAAAGGATGGGTGATTTTTGGGTTCGATCCCATCCTTTTTCGCCAGAGATGTTGCCTGACCCGATGAGTTACTCCAGCACCTTGTGTCCATCTTTGGTATAAACCAACATCTGTAGTTCTTCGTTTCTACGGAGTACTTTTGTAGAAGATGTACTTTTGTACTATTGTACTTTTGTACGAGAATATTTTTGTAGAATAGACTGGCAAATTATACATAAAGGTTTGATGGTGGAGATGCAATGGTTAAGACCGCATGGAAAAACTTCAAAAATTAGTCATCCCTGCCTGGCGAAAAAATAAAACGGGGAAGGCGGCTCAACCGTAGCTAACGAGGGAAATTTAGGATAGTGTTAAATCCGAGGAAAAGGCAAATAAATTGGCCAGAGGAAGCTGCAAACCGGAGGACTGGGAGAAATTTAGAACTCAACAGAGGAGGACAAAGGGGTTAATTAAAAGGGGGGGAGGGGGAAGAGCATGAAATAAAGCTTGTGGGGAATATAAAAACTGAATGTAAAAGCTTATTTAGATATTTAAAAAGGAAAAGATTGGTGAAGACAAATGTAGGTCCCTTCCAGACAGAGACAGGTGAATTTATAATGGAAACAAGGAAATGGCAGAACAGTTAAATGAGTACTTTGGTTCTGTCTTCACTAAGGAGGACACAAACAATCTCCCAATAATACGAGAGGACCGAGGACCTAGTGGGAGGGAGGAACTGATGCGAATCCATATTAGCCAGCGATTGGTGTTAGATAAACTGTTGGGACTGAAGGCAGATAAAGCCCCAGGACCTGATGGTCTACAACACAGAGTACTGAAGGAGGAATGGGTCGACTGGGCTTGTATTCACTGGAATTTAGGATGAGAGGAGATCTTATAGAGACAGATAAAATTCTTAAAGGATTAGACAGGCTAGATGCAGGGAAAATGTTCCCGATGTTGGGGGAGCCCAGAACCAGGGGTCACAGTTTAAGAATAACGGGTAGGCCATTTAGGACTGAGATGAAGAAAAAAAACCTTTTCACCCAGAGAGTTGTGAATCTGTGGAATCCCCTGCCACAGAAAGCAGTGGAGGCCAATTCACTAGATGTTTTCAAGAGGGAGTTAGATTTAGCTCTAAGGGCTGAAGGAATTAAGGGATATGGGGAAAATGCAGGAGCGGGGTACTGATTTTAGCTGATCAGCCATGATTGAATGGTGGTGTGGGCTTGAATGGCCGAAAGGCCTACTCCTGCAACTATTTTTCTATGTTTCTGTGGATCCCCGTGGCTGTCAACAATGCCACAACAAGATGTGCTTTGCAAAGCATTCAAGCCGCCAAAGTTGAATGACAAGCGGATTTGTTTCATTCACTTTAATTAAATAATAAATATTGAGGTGTTTTTTTTTGCCTCAGTAGTCATTTTCTGCTGGACAGCATCCTTCCTTGTCTGTCAGTTTGTTCAGTGGATCTGCTGTCAAATTTCTCCTCTGCCACTCCAGCCCTTTGCTCAGTAGCTAGGTTTAATCTCAGATTTTCCCCTGGTTCTAAGTTGGAGATTCCTGGCTTTCATAATCCAAATGTAGAAACGAGGAACTGCAGGTGTTGGTTTAAATGACACTAAGTGCTGGGGTAACTCAACGGGTCAGGTCACATCTCTGGAGAACATGGATAGATGATGTTTCAGTTCGGGACACTTCTTCATACTCAGAAGAATTCTGAAGAAGGATCTCAATCCAATAACATCATGTATCCATGTTCTCCAGTGATGCTGGACAAATTCATGAGAGGAACAGATCGGATAGATGCACAGTGTATCTTGCCTAGAGTAGGGGAATCGAGGACCAGAGGACATAGGTTCAATGTGACGAGGAAAAGATTAAATAGGAATCTGAGGGGTAACCTTTTCACACAAAGGGTGGTGGGTGCATGGAACAAGCTGCCAGAGGAGGTAGTTGAGGCTACCCATCATTTAAGAAACAGTTAGACAGGTGCATGGATAGGACAAGTTTGGAGGGATATGGACCAAGCGCAGGCTGGTGGGACTAGTTTAGCTGGGACATTGTTGGCCGGTATGGGCAAGTTGGGCCAAAGGGCCTTTTTCCACACGTTATCGCTCTATGACTCTATGCTGCCTGTCTCATTGAGTTTCTCCAGGATGTCATGTCCTCTTCTTAGTCCTCCAAACAATAGAATTTAGAATATTATCTTTATTGTCATTGTAACATGAACAATGTACAACAACATTTAAAAATGTCAGCCAGTCAGTACACCATTCAAACATTTCTAAAAGCTAACGATACATACAAGGTAAAATATTAAAAAAAGATAAACAACTAAAATAAATATCATGAAAATAGCACGCGTAAACACCCAACCCTACATCCTTCTGCCGATTTCACAGTGTACCACAGTCCCTTAGTATGTATCGCCCCTACGTTCCTTGGCAGCTACATTTAGTGCCTTTATAGCAGTGGGGTAAAAACTGTTGTTAAGTCTGTTTGTCCTTGTCCTTGTAGATCTGTACCGTCTGCCTGACGGCAACAGTTCAAACAGGGAGTGTCCGGGGTGGGAAATGTCCTTTATAATACAGGTGCACAACCTTTTATCCGGAGTTCCGGAAACCGAAAAGCTCCGAAACCCGGACATTTTTTCCAGGATGTCGTCTGCACACCAAAGCTCGCGTTTGGCACCAAACTTGACCCGAAACGACCCACGGTCAACCCAGGTCTGTACTACTGTAGCGGCTGCCTCCTCCCCGGAGACCGGGGAGACACTTAAACATCTGTAAATCATTGCTTAAATGTTAGTCAGTTAGTTTGGAGGGCTTTTATGTGAAGGGGGGGGGAGGGGGGGGGGGGGGGGGGGGGGGGGGGGAGGGTGAAGGGGGAAACTTTAATTCTTAGTCCCCTACCTGGTCGGAGAGGCGGGGAGTGGGCAATGCCTTACCGGGTCGCCGTGCAGTAAGCTCCGGAGCGCTGTGGCCGCTGACTCCCAACATCGCGGAGCTGGGGCGTCCGGCCGCGGGCGGCGTTGGATTTGGAGCGCCGCGCAGCCAGGGGTAGAGTTGCCGGGGTCGGAGCTCCAACCGGCGCCGCCCGCGGCCGGACGCCCGCAGCCCCAGCTCCGCGATGTTGGGAGTCGGCTGCCACAGCGCTCCGGAGCTTACCGCACGGTGACCCGGTAAGGCATTGCCCGCTCCCCGCCTCTCCAACCAGGTAGGGGACTAAGAATTCAAGTTTCCCCCTTCACCCCCCCCCCCCACCCCCCACCACATAAAATCCCTCCAAACTAACTGACTAACATTTAAGCAATGATTTACAATGTTTCCCCGGTCTCCGGGGAGGAGGGAGCCGCTCCAGACTTTTCAAGCCGCCCGCGCTACCTACCTAATCTATGCTAAAAATCTTCCATTCCGAAATCCGAAAAATTCCGAAATCCGAGAAGTGTCTGGTCCCAAGGCTTTCGGATAAAAGGTTGTGCACCTGTACTCTGGGATTTTTTGATGCAGCGGGAACTGTGTAAGTCCTCCAAGGTAAGGAGAGAGCAGCCGACAATCCTCTGGACGTTGTCAATGGCCATCTGGAGCACTTTCCTCTGAGCCGCTGTGCAGCTGGTGTAGCACACGCATACATAGTATGTTAGGATGCTCTCAATGGAGCACCAATAAAAGGACAGCAGCAGTCTCTGAATTATGTTATTCTTCCTGAGCACCCTCAGGAAGTGCAGTCTCTGCTGGACATTTTTCAGCAGCGCAGAGGTGTTCACGCTCCACATCAGGTCCTCCTCAATATGGATTCCCAGGAAGCGGAAATCCGCCACCCTTTCCACACAATCCCCTCTGATAATTAATGGTACCATGTCCATTTTATTCTTCCTGAAGTCTATTATTATTTCCTTTGTCTTTAAGGTGTTGAGGAGCAGGTTATTTTCTCCACACCACACTGTCAGCTGCTCCACCTCATCCCGGCAGGCGTACTCGTCCCTCCCGGAGATGAGTCCCACCACCGTAGTGTCATCCGCAAATTTGACAATTGTGTTGCTATGGTGGGCGTGGGGTGCAGTCATGTGTGTAGATGGTGTAGAGCAGGGGGCTCAGCACGCAGCCCTGTGGAGAGCCGGTACTGAGGCTGAGGGCCGTGGATGTGTGATGGCCCACTCTGACTCTCTGGCTGCGACCCGACAGGAAGCTATTTATCCACATGCAGGTGTACTGTGGAAGTCCCAGGTCCCCCAGTTTGTCCACCAGTTTGTGGGGAAGGATGGTGTTAAAAGCAGAGCTGTAGTCCACAAAGAGCATCCGCACGTAGCTCCCCCGCTGCTCCAGGTGGGACAGTGCAGCATGGAGGGCTGTGGCTACAGCGTCCTCTGTGGATCTGTTCGCTCTGTACGCAAACTGGTGGGGGTCAAAGCTTCGGGGCAGGAGTGATGTGATGTGACCCCGGACCAGTTTTTCAAAACACTTCATCACCACTGGTGTGAGTGCGACTGGCCGGTAGTCGTTGAGGCTGGAGATGTGGGTTTGTTTGGGCAAGGGGACTATGGTTGCGGACTTCAGACAGGGTGGAACAGTGGACTGGGCCAGAGACTGGTTGAAAATCCTCGTACAGACTCCAGCCAGCTGGTCTGCGCAGTCCTTCAGCACGCGTCCACAGACGCCGTCGGGTCCAGTAGCCTTCCTTGGATTGATGGCCCGCAGCGTGCGCCTCACCTCATGCTCCTCTATCTTGAGGGTTAGGCTGCTGTGGGCCATGTGGTGTGATGTGGCTGTCTCGGGTGGCTCCACTTCAAAGTGAGCAAAGAAGAGGTTCAGCTCCTCTGCCAACGAGGCATCACCTTCAGCAGCTCCAAGGTTGGTCTTGTAGTTGGTGAGATACTGGATCCCCTGCCACACCTACCTGCTGTTGTTACTGTCCAGGTGGTCCTCTATCCTCCTCCTGTAGTCTGATTTGGCCTCTCTGATGCCTCTCTTCAGGTTAGCTCGGGCCGTGCTGTATAAAGCCCTATCGCCAGACCTAAAAGCGGTGTTCCTCTCTTTTAACAGCCGCTGGACCTCCCGGGTCATCCAGGGCTTCTGGTTGGGGTAGACCCGGATGCGTTTGTCCATGTCCGTGACCGTGTCCAAGCAGTTTTTAATGTAACACAGTACACTGTCTGTGAACACCTCCAGGTCCCGGTATTCAAACACATCCCAGTTGGTCCTGTCGAAGCAGTCCTGCAGCTGCTGAGATGCACCATCAGGCTAGGTTGTGATGGTCTTTGTGATGGTAGGAGCGGTTTTCCTGAGGGGGGCATATGCAGGAATTAAAAGCAGGGAGATATGGTCCGACTGACCCAGGTGTGGTAGTGGTCTAGCCCTGTAGCCCAGCTTGATGTTGGAGTAGACCTTGTCCAGTGTGTTAGCTCCTCTTGTAGCACATTTAACATGCTGGTAGAATTTGTGGAGCATTTTCTTCAAGTCCGCGTGATTAAAGTCCCCTGCTATGATGTGAACACCGTCAGGATATATACTCTGTTGACTGCTAGTGCTACCATACAACAGACCGCATGTCGAGATTAGAGCCTGATCATGTGGAAGCACAGAATAGGGTCCTATCCTTGCGGAGTGGAAAAAGCCGTCTTCCAGAAAGAAAGCAATGTTATCATGTTTCATATGGCCATAAGATCATGTGATTGGTGCAGAATTAGGCCATTCGATCATGGCTGATCCATCTCTTCCTCCTAACCCCATTTTCCTGCCTACTCCCCATAACCTCTGACACCTGTACTAATCAGGAATCTATCTATCTCTGGCTTAAAAATATCCATTGACGGCCTCCACAGCCTTCTGTGGCAAAGAATTCCACCGTCTGACTAAAGAAATTCCTCCTCATCTCCTTCCTAAAAGAACATCCTTTAATTCTAAGGCTAGAACCTCTAGTCCTAGACTCTCCCACGAGTGGAAACATCCTCTCCACATCCACTCTATCCAAGCTTTTCATTATTCGGCAAGTTTCAATGAGGCCCCCCCCCCCCACCCCCTAAACTCCAGCGAGTACATGTCCGGTGCTGTCAGACGCTCATCATATGTTAACCCACTCATTCCTGTGATCGTTCTTCAAACCCTCCTCTGGAACATCTCCAATGCCAGCACATCCTTCCTCAGACATGGTGCCCAAAATGGTTTCAAATGTATAACCCCGTGATTAGTTAACAGTGTAAACCTTGTACGGAATATTGTAGAATGATTATGAAGGTTAACAATAATCACAAAGTTCATGGAATGAATGAAATTAAAAAAAAATATCAATCAACAGTCTAAAACAATGCCTAAAACTCAGGTGCTGAAAATTAATCCCGAGACCATGTTGATGTAGCTCGCCAAAGGATTGAACAAGGAAGTGAGAGGGACAAAGTTTAAAGGGGATTGATGCAGCAAGTTGTTTACACAGAGGGTGGTTAGTGCCGAGAATTAGATGCCTGGGGTGGTGGTGGAGGCCGATACAATAGTGACGTTTAATCGACATGGATAGGCATATGGATTTGCAGGGTTATAGATTTGGTGCAGGCAAATAGGTGTTGGTTGGTGGCACTATATTTAGCACAGACATTGTGGGCTGAAGGGCTTGTTCCAATACTGTACTGTTTCATGTCCAATAAAGTTGGACATTTGAGCGGCACAGCTGGTAGAGCTGCTGCCTCACAGTTCTGGACACCCGGGTTCGATCCTGGCCACAGGTGCTGACTATGTAAAGTTTGCACATTCTCCCTGTGACCACAAGTGTTTCCTTCAGGTGTTCCCAAAGATGTGCAGGTTTATGGGTTAATTGGCCTCTGTAAATTATCCATATTATATAGGGAGTGAATGTGAAAGTGGGAAAACATAGAACGAATGATCAGTGTTTGGTGTCGACTCAATGCTGTACCTTTAACTAACTAAGTAAAGAGATATAACTCTGGCACTGGCCACTCAAATCAGCTGTTCTGGACATTTTAATGACTGTTTTTACTTTATTTTAATGGTGCTGTTTTACCTGCTTTTAACTATTTATACTGTTTCATCAGGGACTGGATTGTTTTTTTGCGGTTATTATGTGTGAAATGTTTTAAGTTTAATGTGCGATGCTCCGGTATTCCCTGGGAAACGTCTTCTCATTTTGCACTGTACAACTGTTGCTTTGCAAGATGACAATAAAGGTTGATTGATTGATTGATTGATTGATTGATTGATTGAGACACAAATGCTGAGCAACTCAGTGGGTCAGGCAGAATCTCTGGAGAACAGAAATAGGCGATGTTTTGGGTCGAGACCCATCTTCAGGCCGAGTGTCAGGGGAAAGAGAAGCAAGAGATATGAAAGTCTACAAAGAACAAATGAATGAAAGATGTGAAAAGAACAAATGAAAGCCAACCAGATGATCAAGGAAAGGTGGTGCCCACAAGGGACCATTGTTGCCTGTGGAGAAAGTGATAACGAGTGGATACAAACAGCCACTGTTTTCTTTTCATATCTCTAGTTTCCCTCACCCCTGACTTACAGTCTGAAGAAGGATCTCAACCCAAAACGTCACCTATTCCTTTTCTCCAGAGATGCTGCCTGACCCGCTGAGTTACTCCAGCATTTTGTGTCTATCTTCTGTGTAAACCAGCATCTGCAATTCCTTCCGACACACAAGTGAAGAGAGACAAGTGAAGAGAGCCCAGGACAAGAAGGCTCTGCAGAGAGTAGTGCGTTCGGCCGAACGCACTATGGGAACTTCACTCGCCCCCCTGCAGGAACTATACATCAGAAGGTGCAACTCCAGGGCCAATAAAATCATGGGAGACCCCTTCCACCCCTGCAACGGACTGTTCCAGCTGCTACGTTCAGGCAAACGCCTCCGTTGCCATGCTGTGAGAACGGAGAGGTTGAGAAGGAGTTTCTTCCCAAAGGCCATTAGGACTGTAAACTCCTATCTCACCAGGGACTAACTTTGCTGTACCATTCTACTGCTTTTTTTTTTAAATTGCTGTTTTTTTCCCTTTTTTCCTTCCGTCCACAATATTTAATATGTAAAAGAATATGTGATTCTGTTCCATTCTGTTTGTAGTTTGTTTGGTTGTTTGTCTTTTTGCACAAAGTCCGCGAGCATTGCCACTTTTCATTTCACTGAACATCTCGTATGTGCATGTGACGAATAAACTTGACTTGACTCGACTGCGGGTGCTCCTTCAGTGATGATGAATTATGAAGTTGGAAGATGAACTTTAATAGCAAAGTTGAGACTCAGGATTAATAGCTCTTTCCACACAAAAATACTTACTCCAAGCATTGTTGAAGAACGGCAACTTGGCTGATACAGATATTAAAGTAGTAGCAAATCATTCCTTCAGTTCCTGGTGGGACGAATATGCTCAAGGATTTGATTCCATTGAAGTGAATGCAGTTGAATTTCGAAAGCAGAGAATGATGCTCAGTGCAGATATATATAAATGTTGAGCTCCAAACACTGACGGTGAAATGGTGTTTTTACAGAGTAAGGGAATGCCAGCCATTCTTAAACCCATATGTTTGAGTAAGACAAATAGGGGTTGAATCTAAAAGGAAAAAAATAAAATAATAAGATGTCCCTCAGTTTACTGTTACACAATTTTTGCAGATATCTCCAAGCCTTGATTTTGTGGGATATTTGTGCCTAATCTGCTAAACTCCAGGAAATGGAGATGCACCACAGGTGCTAAGAACAATTATTCTCTTGTCGACTTTCAAGTGACGATGGACCTGCTGTGTATTTTCTGCTCTCATTCCAGTAATAATACAAACTGTAATTAAAGAGCAGTTGAGCAGTTACAGCTTTGTGAATCAGTTTTCTTTTAATGGCACAAAAGATAAGAGAGCATCGAGCAAACATTTATTGTGGAGTATGGTAATTAAAACACAAATCATCGACAGTACTCACAAAAAAATAATATACTTTCACATATCCTTTTGCTCTATTTACAATCTCATAAATGGGGCTAACTGCATTGTTCAAGAATCTCTCAATGAATCTGTTATTTTACTCATCATAACCTTTTCACCTTTACTGTGTTAACAAGAGGCACAGGACAAGGTCATTACAAAAAGTCGGTCAATTAAAGCCTCACAACTCTGGTTGTTGAGGAGAATTCTGGCTTCCTGAAATGGCAGCATCTAAATCTAGGATTGGATAGCACGCAACACAAGCTTTTCACTGTACCTTTGCACAGCTACACTGTGACGATAAACTAAACTGAAACTAAAATCATCTTTTCCAGAAATGTAATTCAGATACTTCTAAGCAAATTAGAATTAATGAGTGGCAAATTTGTTTATGTATACATTGGAACAATTAGACAATTTGACCACCTGTAAAGAAGAACCTCAAGCAGATACATCTGTGATTTGACTTGCACCTTCAAAGTTAATTTCAGTACCTTTGGTTTTAATTTTACATTTATAAAGAAACATTACAATTCACGGGCCATGTTAGAATGCAACTAACTGGGCAAATTACTGAAAGATATCTGCTGCTGTAAATTGCTCGTTTCTAGTCTCCACATTATACAATGGCATTATTAATCACCTCAGGACCTTCAGAACAAGTAGGCCTGAAGAAGGGTCTCGACCTGAAAAAGCCACACTTTCTTCTCTCCAGAGATGCTGCCTGTCCCGCTGAGTTACTCCAGCTTTTTGTGTCTACCTACAGAACAAGAGGCTGCCTTGGAAGATAAGAGGTTCCCACTGATATATGTCAGGCTAATAGACTTTTAGTTTCACCATTTTTGCTCCCTCTTTTTTACATCCAGGAATTTTGAAATGCCATTACCAATATTTTATCTGCAACTGCTAATTTTACGACCTCGGGATGCAGGCCTTCAAATCTAAGGGACATGTGAGTCTTTCATCTCGTTAGTTTGCTTAATGCTCCTTCCTTCATGAAGGAGATTATTATGTTTCTCCCTTTCTTTGAGGCTTTCTTTTAACTATTATTGTGATGTTTTGTGTACTCATAGATGTAAAATAAATGTTTAAATTCTCTGCCATTTTCTCATTTATTATTATAAATTCAACAGTAAAGTCATAGGAGCAGAATTTGTTCTATCAGCCCATTGAGTCTACTCCACCATTCAATCATGGCTTATCTACCTTCCCCTATCAATCGCATTCTCCTACCTTCTACCCGTAACCTTTGACACCCTTACTAATCAACCTTAGTCCTGTTCTCCAAGGGATGTAGATTTACCTGTGCTACTCTTTTCCATTTTATATTTTGTTATCAATGAAGTGCCCATTGCGTCATTCAGAAGGTGCTTGGCATGAAATCTGAAAGAAGTGTACCATAGGTTTGAATTTGCAAAATGTAATTTGCAAACAGTGCTGTAAAAACAGCAAGACATAATTTGCTGGCAACGGTTAAGTGAGTACAGTTAAAATGAAATTATTTTGTGAATCTTATATGTGTTGAATTAAAATGAAATCATGTTGGCAGTGATTATACATGTCTGCGTGTGGTCAAAGGCTGCTGTATTGTTCAAATTCAGCTCATCATAGACTGGGATCGACTGGAGTTGATCAGAAAATGTATACCAATTTGTTATATGTCTCCAAATCTGAGGAAAGACATTCTTGCCATAGAGGGAATACAGAGAAGGTTCACCAGACAGATTCCTGGGATGTCAGGACTTTCATATGAAGAAAGACTGGAAAGACTCGGCTTGTACACGCTAGAATTTAGAAGATTGAGGGGGGATCTTATAGAAACTTACAAAATTCTTAAGGGGTTGGACAGGCTAGATGCAGGAAGATTGTTCCCGATGTTGGGGAAGTCCAGGACAAGGGGTCACAGTTTAAGGATAAAGGGTAAATCCTTTAGGATCGAGATGAGAAAAACATTTTTCACACAGAGAGTGGTGAATCTCTGGAACTCCCTGCCACAGAAGGTAGTTGAGGCCAGTTCATTGGCTATATTTAAGAGGGAGTTAGATGTGGCCCTTGTGGCTAAAGGGATCAGGGGGTATGGAGAGAAGGCAGGTACAGGATACTGAGATGGATGATCAGCCATGATCATATTGAATGGCGGTGCAGGCTCGAAGGGCCGAATGGCCTACTCCTGCACCTATTTTCTATGTTTCTATGTTTCTATAAGCATCTTCAAAAGAAAATGTTGTGAAACAAAACAATGACATGCGTCCATTGTACGGAGAAGGTAAAATTCCAGAATTTGAAATCAGCAAATCAAAGTAACACACAAAGTGAAAAACAATTACTTGTTTGTTCTTGGTCTTTGGACGAATCTAAAGTCCTGATTGGATTGAAGAACATACGTTGATTTTGGTGAAACACAATTCAATAATGATTGAAAGTAACATTCTGATTGAGATCCAGCGCAAATATATTCTAATTTTATTAAATATTAATATATTAGAAATATATTCTAATATATTAAATTTTAATATCACTGCTGATCCCCAAGAAGAAACGGTAATATAGGGCGGTACGGTGGAGCAGCGATAGAGTTGGTTTGATCCCGGCTATGGGTGCTGTCTGTACGGAGTTTGTACGTTCTCCCCGTGACCGCGTGGGTTTTCTCTGAGATCGTCGGTTTCATCCCAGACTCCAAAGACGCACAGGTTTGTAGTTTAATTGGCTCAGTATAATTGTAAATTGTCCCTAGTGTGTGTAGGGTATTGTTAATGTGCGGGGATCACTGCTCGGTGCGGACCCAGTGGGTCGAAGCACCTGTTTCCGCACTCTATCTTTAGATTTAACTAAACTAAAAATTCACTATCCCCCGACAAGTGTCACAACAACACAAATTATGTATATGACATAATAACTTTTAAAATAATCTGTCATTTTACAGTAGGTGGCTCTACCAAAGGCTTGGGTGTAGCTCTAGGACAGGAGAATTGGACAGGAAATGGATAGGAAAGGCTCAGAGGTGTATGGCCAACACACACGCAAATGGGAGCAGCACAGCTATAAAAATGCAAAGTGGCGCAGCAGTAGAATTGCTGCCATACAGCACCAGAGGCCTACGTTCGATCCTGACTACTGATGCTTGTCTGTAAAGAGTTTATACGTTCTCCCCGTGACATACGTGGGTTTTCTCCGGGATCTCCGGTTACCTCCCACACTTCAAAGCGTACAGATTTGTAGGTTCATTGGTTTTGGTTAGATAGATAGATAGATAGATAGATAGATAGATAGATAGATAGATAGATAGATAGATAGATAAATACTTTATTAATCCCCTTATTCAGGGGAAATTCTGATGTCCATGCAGCACACTAATAAAAATACAACACAGTATTCATAAAGAAATTCAACACCAAAACATCCCCCCACAGTGATTCCCATTGTGGGGGAAGGCACAAAGTCCAGTCCCCATCCTCTTGTCCACCCATAGTCGGGCCTATTGAGGCCTCCACAGTCGCCGCCACGGCGCCCGATGTTCTCGCCGGGTGATGGTACTCCGGCGTCGGGAGAACCCCCAGCTGCTTGGGGTGCCAGGAACGGCCGCCTTCCCACCGGAGCCGTGTTGTCACATTAGTTGTGATTTGTCCCTAATGTGTGTAGGATAGCGTTAATATGCAGGAATCGCTGGTCGCCGTGGACTGGGTGGGCCGAAGGGCCTGTTTCAGTGCTGTGTGAATCTATGTGGTGGTGAACATATAACATCACTATCAAAAATACTCATGTCAGAAGATACAAGGCATGCCAAAGTGATTCGTAGATATATATGACATGACATGTTCTATGATCATTTCCATGGGAAGAAATTTGTAGTAAAAACTGATTATTGATCCCTACAGTGAACCTACAGGAAGAACCATTGCAGTAAAGCATCAAGAATTCTGAGGTTACTTCTGAGACTTCAGTGTGAAGAACTTGTGAAAACAGGTGCACAATCACAAATGCCATCTCAGCAGATGCATTATGAAGGGGAAGCGATTTAATGGGAATCTGAGGGATAACCTTTTCACATAAAGGGTGGTGAGTGTATGGAACAAGCTGTCAGAGGAGGTAATTGAGGCAGGGACTATCCCAACATTTATGAAGCAGTTAGACAGGTACATGGATAGCACAGGTTTGGAGGGATATGGACCAAATGCTGGCAGGCGAGACTAATGTAGCTGGGTAGAGTTGGCCAGGGTGGGGAAGTTTGGCCAACGGCCCTATTTTCACACCGTATCATCACTTTATGATGTTATGACTCTATGAGCTAAGAGATCAGGTGTGAAAATAGTCCATCCTGTAAATGTGACAGCAACAACAAAACCAATATAGACAAGAACTAACAAACTCTTCCTCAGCAAGTGGTTTGCCACCAATAAGACATCTTTGGTCAAATATAAATGACAAATCACTGGAAGGTAGGGCCCCCATAGCGAGATGCAGACCTTTGATATTAGTCTTAAAGATGAAAGAATTTCTCCACACGATACACAAAGTCCATTGGTTAGAGTGCAATTCAATCCGAGAGTTAGATCAGCTACGTATATTCTGGATTAGCATCCACAAAGATATGGTGCAAATGGTGATTGATTTGACCAAACAAAGCACATTCTTTACATGAGCACAAACATAATGAATAACTGATGCAACGAATAATGAAGTCATTCCCTGAGATCAGAGTGGACAAACAGTGCATGGACAAGATGAAAATAATCAAAATTTGTGACCATACTCACCATACTTGACCATACATAAAGTCCGCACTCAATGTGGAGGAAGTCTCTAATTCACAAATGCCTGTTGTACACCGTAATAGATTTAATGGTTGTGTAGTGCCCCATTAGCTAACTCAGAACCGTGAAAACCAGAAAGGAAATTTTCCTTGATCCTGATGGACCACCGAAAAGGCAGAGAAGAAGGAGATTCAAACTTATCTGAATGATTTCTGACCTTTTTGATCCTTTGTGTCTCTGGTTCCACTATTTTGTTCGGAGTGAGTTGAAAACTTCAATATATGTCATAGGCCTGGTCAGTGCTTGTTGTGTCCAGATGAAGCACTTTGTGTTTTACTCAAGAATAACAGCAGGTCCAGTGCAAAATGAAAAATTCAAGACTTCAGAATCATATTCAGCCAGAAGTGCTGAAGAGATGATCCATTTCAACTCCCTCTAGCGATCCCCACCTCCACAGAAGCTAGTCTGGAGCCAATTCAGTTGATTTCACGTGATAACAAGAAATGATTGACAGCATTGTATACAGCAAGGCCTATGGGACCAGGCAATGTTGTTTCACTGAGGTTGTACTGAAGTTCTGCACTACAAAACAGATGGCATCTCTATCCAAGGTGATCCAGTACAGTTACAACCCTGGCATCTACCTGGGACACATTCCTGGTATATGCTATTCAGAAAAGGTTGGGATGAACCCAATCTACCTAATTGTTGCCGAATCCATCTACACTCATTGATCCGCAAAATGTTGAACATTGTCATTGCGGGTTAGTTTCATTGTACTTAGGTGAAGAAAGAAATTGCAACCAAATACAAGATGTAAAAGTTGCCACTTTGTCCTAACCCACCTTATCTTGACCTGGGATGGATTAGATTGGGTTGCACGGTGACACAGCGGTAGAGTTGCTGCCTTATTGACCCGGGTTCGATCTTGCTTTCTGTACAGAGTTTGTACATTCTCCCCATGACCCGCATGTGTTTTCTCCAGCAGTACCATTTTTCTTCCCACATTCCAAAGACGTACAGGTTTGTAGGTTAATTGGTTTGGAAAAACTGTATATTGTCCCCAGTGTGTGCTGGATAGTTTTAGGGTGCGGGGATCACTGGTCGGCATGGATTTGCTGGGCCGAAGGGCCTGTTTCCGCTCTGTATTTCCAAACTAAATTAAACTAAACTAACCTAACCTAAAGTAAGAACATTGTAAATAACGTAAATACACTAAAGATGTCAATAAAATAGAAACATATCTGATTTACATAGAGAGAAATGCTGGGATAATGCAACCATTTGTCGCTTTCCATTTTGACTGAATAGCCCTAATTGTTTTCTAAATATGAGATCTTTATCAAACAAACTCCCCTGTCATTGATGTTTGAATAAATCCAATGCATGAAAAATAGGAACCCTGGCAGGAACGGGGTACTGACTGTGGATTATCAGCCATGATTACATTGAATGGCGGTGCTGGCTCAAAGGGTCGAATGGCCTACTCCTGCACCTATGTGTATTGTCTATTGTCTGTTGTCTATTATTGAGGCAAATAGTCTTCAAACTACTGGAAGATAATTGAATGCAGATTTTTTATAAACAGGCTCATGATTAAACAACATTGAATAAATTAATTCTAATCTTACACATTTAGCATTAACTATTCCTCAGTAGATTTATTTTTGATCGCTTGAAATTGTGATGGCAAAATAATTTAATAAATAAAATCATTAGAGACCAACAGAGATTCCCTTTGCTGCATAAGAAATCCTTGTACCTGATATTAAAAACATGTCTGAAGAAGTGTCTCGTCCCAAAACATCACCCATTCAGTCTGAAGAAGGGTCTGGACCCGAAGTGTCACCCATTCCTTCTCTCCAGAGATGCTGCCTGTCCTGCTGAGTTACTCCAGCATTTTGTGTCTATCTTTGCTAAAAGAAATGGGCAAAAACTGACAATTTCAAATAACGTATTTATTATGATTCTCAAAAGTAGTGTGTCATATATTTACCTCAAAATGCCTTATATTTGAACATTGCTAATTGAAATCCTTTTCAAGTTTAAGCAGCATTAAAAAAAATATATTACTACTGATTGTAATCCCATTCTGATATTTGGTTCCATAAATTCAATTATCAGGAGTAGCATTCAGAAATGTCTGAATCTACGGTGCCCAATTCATTCTAGTGGCCAAGGAAAGAATCCTGCTCTGTGTTGGCAGTATTTGGCTCTACAATTTCCTGTTATTGCCAAACTATAAGATTTTTGAAGTTTTTTTTTAATTATTGGTGTCTGAAAGGTTAAAGTCAGCAGTGATTGTATTTAAACTGTAACATTATAATTATGAAGTTGGTGCAGTGGTGATTATCTGATGCTTCTCTGTAGGAGAAGTAATTATTTATGACGGTGGCTGTGTGACTCTTGACATCTTGTGTGCTCTCTGGAATTGTGTAGTAATGCAATGCTAAAAAGGACCAGTAATTATAATCTGCCAATGTCTAAGTGTAATTCCGGCTTCTTAAATGTAACAAGGATGAAGGTCGACAGCTGATTATTGAGGTTTGGTGAAGAATGTGTGTGCGGAGAGGTCATTACAATGTCTTTGCATGAAATGAATATTGCCTGGTAATCCCTGCCTATGATGGAACTCAGGACAGAGTGTCTGTTTGGGAGTCCAGTGTCAGGCATGCAAATGTTGCTGGCATCCAAACAGTGCTAAATGCACACAACTAAAGTCTCAAATGCTGCCAATGTTGGCCTGACAAATAACAATAGTCAATATTATTTTTCCTCACATTTTTCTCAAATTAATTTCTTTTCTTGAACCCTACAACTACCATTGGCATCACTCATCCCTTTGATCATTCAGATTTCATGCCAAGGGCATTAAGCTGGGAAGGCATTCTAATTATCACAATCAGCTCCTGCCATCAGGACATTGTGAGGTCCACAGATCAAAATATCTTAGAAGTCTAGTTAAATTTAGTGGGGTCTGGACGTCCCACCTTCTACACTTCATGCTGCCTTGGTAAAGCATCCAACATAATTTTTTTTTAAAACAACCTGGTCATTCCTTCTTCTCCCTTCTGCTGCTGGGCTGCAGATACAACTGTTTGAAGGCACCTACCGCCATACTCATGATCCGCTTCTTCTCCTCTGTTATCAGACTTCTGAATGGTCCTTCCATAAGCTGGGGTACAGTCCTGGGGTACAGCACAGGAATGGAACCTGCAGCTCATAATCATTGTGCCAAACATGATGTGTAACTGAACATATCTCTTCTCACTGCAAGTGATCCATATCTCTCCAGTCCTTGAAAATCAATGTGCCCATCTGAAAGATTCCTAATCGGCACTATTGTATCTGCCTTCACCACCACTCCTGGCAATGCGTTCCAGGCACCCACGACTTTTCAAGCATATAACTATGCTCTTTAGATTTGGACATTTCTACCCTGGGAAAAGTTTCTAACCATTCTATGCCTCCTATAACTTTATATACTACTATTAAGTCTCTCCTCAACCTCTGATGTTCCAGAGAAAACGATCAAGATTCAAGAGAGTTTATTGTCACGTGTCCCAGATAGGACAATTAAATTCTTGCTTTGCTTCAGCACAACAGAATTGAGAAAGCATGAATACAGAACAGATCAGTGTGTCCATATACCATTGTATAAATATATACACACATGAATAAATAAAACAGATAAAGTGCAAATAAACAGATAATGTTTATCCTATCTAAAGCCTATCCAAACCTATCTAAACCCTCCATATCTGGTCAACCTCCTCTGCACGCCCTGCAAAGCTTCCACATCTTTCCGATAATATGACGACCACAACTGCGTGCAATATGCCAAATGTGGCCTAACCAAAGTCCTATGGAGCTGCACCACCCTATCTACTTGTGCTGCCACCTATAGAGAGCTATGAACCTGGACTCCAAGATGCCTTTGCACATCAACGTTGTTCAGGGTCTGGCCATTAACGGCATAGTTGGACTTTGGAGTATTTCTCTGGAGCGGTTGAGCTATATTGGTATGAAATTATATTCTACACTGGCATTTTTTTTTCTTTTTGCTCTATCTGTTCTACTTGGAATTCGTAAGGGGTTGGACAGGCTAGATGCAGGAAGATTATTCCCGATGTTGGGGAAGTCCAAAACTAGTGGTCACAGTTTAAGGATAAGAGGGAAGTCTTTTAAGACCGAGATGAGAAAATCATTTTTTACACAGTGGTGAATCTGTGGAATTCTCTGCCACAGAAGGTAGTTGAGGCCAGTTCATTGGCTATATTTAAGAGGGTTAGATGTGGCCCTTGTGGCTAAAGGGATCAGGGGGTATGGAGAGAAGGCAGGGATGGGATACTGAGTCGGATGATCAGCCATGATCATATTGAATGGTGGTGCAGGCTCGAAGGGCCGAATGGCCTACTCTCTCTCTCTCTCTCGTCTCTATCTTCTCTCGCCGCTCTCTCCTAGGCTAGAGCGCGGCGACGAGAGCGCGCGAGAGATATCGCAGGCGAGAGAGGAGGAGGAGGGGAGAGAGGAGACGAGGCGAGAGAGAGAGGGAGAGAGAGAAGAAGAGAGAGAGCGAGGAGAGGAGAGGAGGAAGAGAGAGAAGAGAGCGAGAGGGCGAGAGAGAGAGAGCGAGAGACGAGAGAGAGAGAGCAGAGAGCGGAGAGAGAGCGAGCGAGAGGAGAGAGAGAGCGAGGAGCAGGAGAGCGCGAGCGAGAGAGGAGGCGCGCGCGGGAGAGCGAGAGGAGCTCTAGAGACGGAGCTTCTCTCGCGCTCTCTCTTATCTCTCTCTCTAGCTCTCGCTCTCTCTCTCTATCTCTCTCGCCTCTCTCTCTTCATCCCTCCTCTCTCTCTCAAAAGTTAACGGCATTTAAAAATCATAAAAACCGCGCGTGCGCAGATCATTCCCCTTTCCTGCCAGTCAGTCACTCCCTGGGACGGTCTGCCCATTAATGCGCCATCGCATCTTTACTGAAGCTGAGGGATGCTGTAGGTGGCCGACGGAGGTCTCCAACTGGACACAATTATTGGAGTGACCGGAAGCGGCACTGCGCGGAGTCGGAGATGTCGTCGATGTCGCCAAACGGAAAGCGGAGTCTCTGATCCCGGCAGAGGAGAACGACCAGCGACTAGTGCCTGCTGTGAGTCCCCATCCCACTTCCCCTCCGGTCCCCATTGCTGGCTCCTGCTCCCCTCCCCCGTAATACACCTCTCTCCTCCATGGTTCTTCCCGTCTTTTCATCGAGCTCTCTCCCTCCTCCCCCCACACACACACCACCCTCCCCACAATCCCCCCACCCACACACTTGATTTTAGAAAAAACGCTGCCCCTTACGGCTGTGATTTTTGGCCATCTTACTCAGAGTCCCCCTCCGCTGTGCAGGACAAGAGTACTTTCCCCATCAATGAAAAATAAAAGAGTTATTAGTGTTTAAAAAATGTTGAGATTCTCTCTCCAGAAGGCCACGCCCTTTCTGGAGGGACTATAAAAACCGGAAGCGTTGAGTGCCTCAGTCAGTCTCTGCAAGATGGGGGAGCGAGAGGATCACATCTCTCAGTCTCAGCTGTGAATAACACTGAACACATGTGCACTCAACTGTTAGTGTGGTTTTACTGACCTTGAGTGCCCTTAATATGGTTTGAAAATGAAAATGTGGTTGGTTTGAAATAAAGCAAAGCAAATGGTGGTTGGTGTTGGTTAGTTTGAAATAACGCACAGCAAATGGTGGTTTGTGGTGGTTGGTTTGAAATAAAGCACTGCAAATGGTGGTTGGTTTGAAATAAAGCACTGCAAATAGTGGTTAATGGTGGTTGGTTTACAATAAACCACTGCAAATGGTTGTTGGTGGCGATTGGTTTCAAATAAAAAATGATTAAAAGTCTAAACATGACAACTTCCTGTTTGCACTGTATATTGATTTTAGATAAAACGCTACCACTTACGGCTGTGATTTTTGGCCATCTTACTCAATCCCCCTCCGCTCATCAGGTGCAGAGGATTCTTCCCATCAATAAAAAATAAAAGTGTTATTAGTGTTTAAAAAATGTTGAGAATCTCTCTCCTGTCAATCATGACATGAAGGCCACACCCCTTCCGGTGGGAGGGGGAGGGATCATAAAACCCGGAAGTGTTGGTGTGGCTCAGTCTCTGCAAGATGGGGGAGGGAGAGGTCACGAGTCTGTCTGTGCTGTGAATCAACTGAACACACTGAATGTCTACTGAACTGTGAGTGTGGTGTTTATGTGGTGTTTTGAGGTGTTTTCTGTGGTTTTATGGTGGATTCACCCTGCATGAAATGGTATGAAACTGCATTTAAATTTGGTGACCTTACATGCTGCATAAAATGGTATGAAACTGCATTTGAATGTGGTGGCCTTGCACCCTGCTTGAAATGGTATGAAACAGCACTAGAATTTGGTGGCCTTACACCCTGCTTTTTTTAGATTAGATTATATTATATATTTTATTTGTCATTCAGACCTTTTGGTCTGAACGAAATGTCGTTGCCTGCAGCCATATATATAATAATAAACAACAAAACACACAATAAACACAAAGTAACATCCACCACAGTGAGTTCACCAGGCACCTCCTCACTGTGATGGAGGCAAAAGTCTTAAAGTTACTGTCTCTTCCCTCCTCATTCTCCCTCTGCGCTGAGGCGATATGTTGTTACCCCACCGGGTGATGGTAGTCAGTCCCACGGCTCACCGAGCTCCGCGAATGGGCCGGTTCAAGCTCCGCAGCCCGGGGTGGTCGAAGCTGCCGCCCTTCAGTCCAGCGGACGCAGCTGTTGCCGCGGGAGCTTCGGAAAACAGGCACCAGCCTGTGACCTGCGAGCTCCCGACGGTGTCGTCCACTGGCCCGCGGCCGAGCCCCGGATTCAAGTCGCCGCCGCCAGAACGCTGCCTCAGCCACCGGAGCACCATCTCAGCCCCGAGTCGGGCTGCCCTCACCGGAGCGCCGTCTCAGCCCCGAGCCGGGCGCCCTCACTGGAGCGCCATCTCAGCCCAGCGCCGGGCCACCCTCACCAGAGTGCCGTCTCAGCCCCGCGCCGGGCCGCCCTCACCGGAGCGCCGTCTCAGCCCCAAGCCGGGCCGCCCTCACCGGAGGCAGAGAAGGGGGGATACCACAGAAAGAGTCCCATTCCCCCGAAGGGAGAGACAGAAAACCATGCTTGAAATGGCATGAAACTGCATTTGAATTTGGTCGATTTGCTGCCTGCTTGAAGTGGCATGAAACTGTACTTGAATTTGGTGGCCTTGCACACTGCTTGAAGTGGCATGAAACTGCACTTGAATTTTGTGGCCTTGCACCCTGCTTGAAGTGGCATGAAACTGCACATGAATTTGGTGGCCTTGCACACTGCTTGAAATGGCATGAAACTGCACATGAATTTTGTGGCCTTGCACCCTGCTTGAAGTGGCATGAAACTGCACATGAATTTGGTGGCCTTGCACACTGCTTGAAATGGCATGAAACTGCACTTGAATTTGGTGGCCTTGCACCCTGCTAGAAGTGGTAGGAAACTGCACTTGAATTTGGTGGCCCTGTACCCTGCTTAAAGTGGCATGGAACTGCACTTGAATTTGGTGGCCCTGTACCCCGTTTGAAGTTGCAGGAAGCTGCACTTTAGTTTGGTGGCCCTGCACTCTACTTGAAGGGTAGGAAACTGCACTTGAGTTTGGTGGCCCTGCACCCTCCTTGAAGTGGTAGGAAACTGCACTTAAATTTGGTGGCCTTGCACCCCGCTTGAAGTGGTATGAAACTGCTGTTGAATTTGGTGGACTTGCTTGAAGTGGTAGGAAACTGCACTTGAATTTGGTGGCCTTGCACCCTGCATGAAATGGAACTTCAAGGAATAGCCGTGAGTCAACTGCCAGCCCACCAGCCATGAGTGAGCTGCCAACACATCAGGCTTGACTAACTGAGCTGCCACCCCAAGAATCCATTTGGCCCACAATGTTCATACTATCCCTCTGGAAATCAGTCCCTTCAGCCCACAACACCCATACTAGCGCTCCAGAAAGCCCCCCCCCCCCCCCCCACTGGCCACCAATATTGGAATCGGTAGAGAGGTGGAATATTGCATTGGGGGGGCAGCCCTTCCATGTGAACATGGGACCCAACGGGTCCCACTTAGGCTAGTATTAAATAAAAACAGAAGCCGCTAACAATACTCAGCAGATTAAATAATATCTGTGGAGAAATAACCTATGTTGGGTGCTCAGATTGATAACTTTCAGTCAGAATATTGACAACAATGTAGTAATTGATAAAATGAGATGAGCATTTAATAGAATTGAGCAGGGAAGAGCAAAGTCAAGGAAATAAGCCAATGCATTCTAATTCTCGTGGATAGTTTTCTATGACATTGTGAAACGTGTTTCTCATGGCAAAGCAGACAAAGCATAGTTCACTAAAACATTAGATATGGTTCAAAGGATGGTTTATAATTCACCCTGCCCTCCCCCTCCCTCTGTGTTTGGTGAGATGGATTTTAGGTTTGAACTGGAATGTTAAATGTTGCATCAGTAAACTGCAATCATCTTCCAAGAAGTTAATTGTTAATACATCAAAACTGTCAAGAAATAACCCTGCAATGATTCTGCTTGAAATTGATGCTGCAACGATTTTAATATTATCTGGATATATATGATTTGCCCTTCTCTCTTGCTTCCTCGGTGAGTTGATGGCAGATCATCACCTTTCAATAGATTTCTCTCCAGGTGCCCCGTAGCATCTTTCAATATGGATGGCAACTGTTTTCAAAAGATGATTAAATAGCAATGTCAGAACTATGAAGCGCTGGGACTTAGTAAAATGGATCCATTCAAATGACTGCAGTGAATCATTTAAATGACCCAGTAAATCAGAGAATAAAGGAATGTAGGGACAGGGTGAGTACAAGGTGTTCATGGCATTAGCTTGAGTTGTATATAGATATCATATGAACCATTAAGATGAACAGCGTTTCTTGTAAGAACTCTCAATGACTACCGAATAATCAATTGTCACGGTAGACTAGGATGGCTCTAGGATATCCATTTTTTCCCCCTAGACATTTGATGCTTTTGAATGATTGAAGGATATAGTATTGAATACAGTATTGAATCAGGTCCTTGGACCCACCGAGACCAGGCTAACCATCAATCACCCATTCACACTTGTCCTATGTTATCCCATTTTCTCATCCATTCCCTACACATTTGGGACAATTTAAAGAGGCCAATGAACCTACAAAAACCCGCACGTCTTTGGGATTTTATGAGGATGTTTCCAGGACAAGAGGGTGTGAGCTATAGGGAGAGGTTGAGTAGGCTGGGTCTCTATTCTATGGAGAGCAGGAGGATGCGGGGAGATCTTATAGTGGTATACAAAATCATGAGATAAATAAATTGGGTAAATCCACAGAGTCTTTTACCTAGAGTAGAGGAATCGAGGACCAAAGGACATAAGTTCAAGATGAAGGGGAAAAGATTTAATAGGAATCTGAGGGGTAACTTTTTCACACAGAGGTTGTTAGGTGTATGGAACAAGCTGCCAGAGGAGGTAGTTGATGCTGGGACAATCCCAGCGTTTAAGAAACAGGTGGACAGGTACATGGGTAGGACAGGCTTGGAGGGTTATGGACCAATATAGTCAATAGTCAATTTTATAGTCAACTAGACCAAGGGGGACCCGTTGGGTCCCATCCCCTTATCGCGTGGTTGCGGGGGGCTGCGGCATCACATACACACTAAGCACCCCACGCACCCACAGGAGGGGAGGGAGGGGGAGGGAAGGAGGGGGAGGGAAGGAGGGGGAGGAAAGGAGAGGAAGGGGAAAGGGAGGGGAAGGGGAGGGGAGAAGGGGGAGGGATGGGGGAGAGAGGGGGAGGGAGATGAGGGGGAGAGTGTGGGGAGAGCTGGAGTGGAGGTGGTGGGGCAGGAGAGAGGGGGAGGGGAGAGGAATGAGATGAGAGGGGGGAGAGGGGAGGTGGAGAGAGAGTGGAAGGGGAGAAAGAGGGGGGGGCGAGAGAGGAAGGGGAGAGAGAGGCGGGAGTGAGAGAGGAGGGGAGAGAGGAGGGGAGAGAGGAGGGCGAGAGAGAGGAGGGAGAGAGGAAGCGGGAGAGAGGAGGGGAGAGATAGAAGGGGGGAGATAGGGGGGAGAGAGGGGTGAAGGGGGGAGTAGTGGGGATTGAGGAGAGAGGAGTGGGAGAGTGGAGGTGGGAGAGAGGAGGTGGGAGAGAGGTAGCGGGAGAGAGGAGGGGAGAGAGGAAGGGGGGAGAAAGGAGGGGGGAGAGAGGAAGGGGGGGAGAAAGGAGGAGGGAGAGGGGGGAAGAGAGGAGGGGGAGTGAGAGAGGCGGGGGGGAGAGAGGAGGGGGTAGAGAGGAGGGGGTATAGAGGAGGGGGGAAGAGAGGAGGAGGGAGAGAGGAGCGGGGGAGAGAGTAAGTAAATGTTATGTCCATAGCACGTTTAAATCAACTTGCGTTGAAACCAAAGTGCTTTACATAGAAGAAATAATTAAGTTTCCGTACATCGATAAAAAAAGTTAAAAAAAGAATAATGACACAACACATTGTAGAATTCAACATGAACGTCCCCCACAGCAGAATCAAAATTTTCCACTCTACGGAAAAGCACCAGAAAGTTCAGTCCTCTTCCTCTGTGTGATCACCCGAGGTCGGGGCCTATTTGTGGCCTCTGCAGCCAGTCCGATGTTTTCTGGCCCTCTTGGCCGGGAAGATGGAACTCCGGCGTCGGGTGAACACTCCTCAGCGGCTTGGAATGTCTGGAGCGGCCGTTCCCGCCCCGGAGACTGCGGCACCCGAAGTCCACAGTTCGCGCTGCTTGGAACTACAATACAATACAATACAATACAATTTATCTGTCACTTGAACCTCATAGAGGCTCAAATGAAGTGTTGTTTCTGCAGTCATACACACAAGAAAAAAAGAACCAAAACACAACACAATTTACACAGACATCCATCACAGCGCATCTCCTCCTCGCTGTGATGGAAGGCAAAAACTTGTCTCCCCCCTGCACTTCCCATTCCCCTCCCGATGTCAGAGTCAAAGCCCCCGGCGGGCGATGGCAATTGTCCCGCGGCCATTAACGCCGCGCCGGGCGATGCAAGACCGCGCTCCGGGTCTTGTTGATGGAGCCCCCGGCGGGCGCTAGCAAAGTCCCGCAGCCGTTGAAGCCGCGCCGGGCGATGTCAGGCCCCGCTCCAGGTACTCTTCAAACCCGCAACTCGGGCGGGAGAAGTCGCCGCTGCGGAAGCCCCGAAAAGCGGTCTCCCAGCAGGGACCCGCGGGCTCCCGATATTACTGTCTACCGGACCTGCGGTTGGAGCCTCCGAATCTCCGGGGGTCGGGTCGCAGCAGCGTGCCACCACCGCTCCTCCCGCTCCAAACTCAGCCAGCTCCACGATGGTGAGTAGGTCCGCAGGTTCCGCGACTGGAGCCCTAGGTCGTTCCTGCTGGAGGCCGCTCCACGTTGCTCAGCCTCAACGACAATGGAGACCCGACAGGGAAAAGGTCGGGTTCTCCGTGCAGGGGAAAGATTTTAAAAGTTCCCCCATCCCACCCACATACCCCATCAAACAAAAAAAAAAAAAACTACATTAAAACGGGACAAAAAATAACAAAAAGACAGACGGACTGCAGAGGCCGCTGCGACGTGAGTCGCGCCACCCACCGGCCGCTGCGACATGAGTCGCGCCGCCCACTACGACTCTGGCTTACCGCACAGCGACCCGGTAAGACATCGCCCACTCCGTGATGGTGACCCAGCGCTGTGCCGCCGCCGAAGCTGGGGTTCCGGCCGATCCCGACAGGAAACTCTGCTCCAGTCCGATGGTAGGCCGCGAGGAAGGGGCGAAGAAGCAGCTCGGAAGGAAGCCACCTCGCCAACCAGGTAGGGACTAGGAAATAAAGTATCTTCCTTCCCCTCCCCCCACCCACCACATAAAAGAAGACCTCCAACAAACATTTTGTTTTTAACAGGACTAAAAATAAAAAAAGGGTGAAAGGACGAACTGCGGGTAGGGCAGCCATACACAATGCCGCCCCACTACTGCAGTCCGCCATCTTTCGGTGATGAGGGTGGAGAGAGGAGGGGGGTATAGAGGAGGGGGGAGAGAGGAGGGGACACGTCTGGGTTGTGGGCGGGGCAGGGCAGGGTGCTTCTTCCGGCTGCAGTCGGGTGGGTGCAGCTAGCCCACATAACTCGCAGCTCATTGAAAAGTCTGCGCGCAGGCCGCGAGAAGTAACTTCTTCATCAGCGCCGGTGACCTCCGATGACCTCCGGTGACCACCGAAACCAGAGCGAGGCCCGTAGTGATTTGAGGACTGTGAAAAACAGCGGAGGACCGGCAGCGCATTCACCTGCGTGACAGACGATCGGGCAGGGGAGACGGAGAGGAGGTTGTCCCCTGTGATGAAAGCAACTTTTCAACTGCGCTTCCCCGTGGCCGCGCTGCGATAACGACCGCCGCCATGTTGTTGAACTTCAAGAAGCCCAGCGGAACATGCTGCACGACTTGATCACGTATTCGCAGGCTTCAATCCAGAGCCCGTGGGGAGGGGGGAGGGCGGCTGGACCACTAACTGGCAGCGCATTGAACAGTCTGCGCAGCTGGTCGCTAGGAGCAAAGGCATTGTGACGTTGTGCAGCTCGCTTCAGATTCAGTTAGATATTAATTTTATTAAAAAACTATGGAAATAATTAACCAAATTTTCAGATGGGAATTTTTGAATTCACGAGTTAAATCTCTCCCGGAATATGTAGAAATTTCCCCTTAGTGCATCGGGTTTTGGAGACGATGTGACTGACAACCAAACGAACAAACAAACAAACAAACAAAGAGAGTTTTAATAGTTACTAGACCAAGTGCAGACCCGTTGGGTCTGTTTCCCCAACGGCGTTTGCGGGGGGGGGGTGGGGGGGGGGGGGATGAGAAAAGGGGCGGGAGGGAGGGGAGAGGAGGAGGAGGAACCGGGATAGATTTGGGAGGGAAAGGAGAGCGGGGTAGGGGGTGAGAGATGGGGAGAGAGATGTGGGGAGGGGGGATGGGGAAGACGGGGAGGAGGGAGGGAGGGGGAGAGGGGTGGGGGAGAGAGGGGAAAGAGTGGGGAGGGAGAGTGGAGGGGAAGGGGGAGAGAAGTGGAAGAGTGGGGAGGGAGGAGGAGAGGGGTAGGGAGAGTGATGGAAGAGGGATAGGGGGAAGGGGGTGGGGTAGAGAGGGAAGGGGGTGGAGGAGAGAGGGATGGGAGAGGGAGAGGGGTGAGGAGAGGGAGAGGGGGAGGAGAGAAGGGGGAGAGAAGTGGAAGAGTGGGGAGGGAGGGAGGGGAAGAGGGGTAGCGGGAGTGGAGGAAGAGAGACGGGGGAATGGTGGAAGAGGGACAGAGGGGAAGGGAAAGGGATGGGGGAGAGAGGGGAAGGGAGGGGAAGAGAGAGGGGTGGGGGTGGGAGAGGCATGGGGTAAGGGGATAGAAGTGGATGAGTGGGGAGGGAGCGGTAGGGGGAGTGGTGAAAGAGGACAGAGGGGTTGGGGGAAGGGGGTGGTGGTAGAGAGCGAAGGGGGGTGGGGGAGAGAGGGATGGGTGGGAGAGGGAGAGGGGTAAGGAGAGGGAAACATAGATGCATAGAAATTAAGTGCAGGAGTAGGCCATTCGGCCCTTCGAGCCTGCACCACCATTCAATATGATCATGGCTGATCATCCAACTCAGTATCCTGTACCTGCCTTCTCTCCATACCCCCTGGTCCCTTTAGTCACAAGGGCCACATCTAACTCCCTCTTAAATATAGCCAATGAACTAGCCTCATCGACCTTCTGTGGCAGAGATTTCCAGAGACTCACCACTATCTGTGTGAAAAATGTTTTCCTCATCTCAGTACTAAAGGATTTCCCCTTTATCCTTAAACTGTGACCCGCTTGTCCTGGACTTCCCCAACATTGGGAACAATCTTCCTGCATCAGACAAATGCAATTCAGGACTTTTCTCTTCACAAGCAAATTCAGAATGACGGTTAGTGAAGAATCCGAATAATCGCTGGGCGTTCAGACGATGCGCGCGCCTCCTGCACCAAAGGGGGGGGGGGGGGGGGAGCGTGTGTCGTCACACACAAAGATCTTGTAGCGGAGAGCTCCACTATAAGATCTTTGGTCACATACTAAGCATGCGCCTCCACAAACAGATGAGCGTCTTCTTGAATGGAGAGCGCGTGGACGCCTCCACAAACATTCACACACACTGAGGAACCGCTTTCACAAAAAATATTTTGTGAGGAAGGGGAGGAGGAGGGTGGAGAGGGAGAGGGGGAGGGGGAGGGGGGGGGAGAAGAGGATGGGGGAGAGAGGTGAAGGGGGGGGGAGGGGTTAAACATAGAAACATAGAAACATAGAAATTAGGTGCAGGAGTAGGCCATTCGGCCCTTCGAGCCTGCACCGCCATTCAATATGATCATGGCTGATCATCCAACTCAGTATCCCGTACCTGCCTTCTCTCCATACCCTCTGATCCCCTTAGCCACAAGGGCCACATCTAAGTCCCTCTTAAATATAACCAATGAACTGGCCTCGACTACCCTCTGTGGCAGAGAGTTCCAGAGATTCACCACTCTCTGTGTGAAAACATTTCTTCTCATCTCGGTTTTAAAGTATTTCCCCCTTATCCTTAAGCTGTGACCCCTTGTCCTGGACTTCCCCAACATCGGGAGCAATCTTCCTGCATCTAGCCTGTCCCACCCCTTAAGAATTTTGTAAGTTTCTATAAGATCCCCTCTCAATCTCCTAAATTCTAGAGAGTATAAACCAAGTCTATCCAGTCTTTCTTCATAAGACAGTCCTGACATCCCAGGAATCAGTCTGGTGAACCTTCTCTGCACTCCCTCTATGGTTGGAACGGGCGTGCATGAGTCGAGAAAAGAGAAAAGGGCAGAGAGAGATAGAGCCTGGTACAACATCAAAAAAGCTGGATAAACTCAGCGGGTGCAGCAGCATCTATGGACCGAAGGAAAAGGGCAATGTTTTTGGCCGAAACCCTTCTTCCGGGTTTCGGCCAAAAACGTTGACCATTCAATTCGCTCCATAGATGCTGCCGCACCCGCTGAGTTTATCCAGCTTTTTTTATGTCTACCTTCGATTTTCCAGCATCTGTAGTTCCTTCTTAAAGACAGAGACTGTGCACGGTAACGGAATGAGGAGGGAGAGGGGGAAGAGTGTGGAGGGAGGGGGAGAGTGGGATGGGAGGGGGAGAGGGGTGGGGGGAGAGAGAAGTGGAAGAGTGGGGAGGGAGGGGGAGAGGGGTAGCAGGAGTGGTGGAAGAGGGACAGGGGGGTAGAGGAAGGGGTGGGAGAGAGAGGGGAAGGGAGGGGGAGACAGGGGTGGAGGAGGGAGAGGGGTGGGGTAAGGGGAGAGAAGTGGGAGAGGGAGGGGTAGGGGGAGTGGTGGAAGAGGGACAGAGGGGAAGGGGGCGGGGAGAGATGGAAGGGGGTGGGGTAGAGACGGAAAGGGTGGGGGAGAGAGGGATGGAAGAGGGGTGAGGAGAGGGAGAGGGGAAGGAGAGAAGGGGGAGAGAAGTGGTAGAGTGGGGAGGGATGGAGGGGTAGCGGGAGTGGTGGAAGAGGGACGGGGGAGTGGTGGAAGAGGGACAGAGGGGTAGGGGGTGGGACAGGGAGGGGAAGAAAGAGGGATGAGGGAGGGAGAGGGGTGGAGTAAGGGGAGAGAAGTGAAAGAGTGGGGAGGGAGGGGTAGAGGGACTGGTGGAAGAGGGACAGAGGGGTAGGGGAAGGGGGCGGGGGGAGAGAATGAAGGGAGTGGGATAGAGCGGGAAGGGGGGTGGGGGAGAGAGTGATGGGTGGGAGAGGGAGAGGGAGAGGGGTGAGGAGAGGGAAACATAGAAACATAGAAATTAAGTGCAGGAGTACGCTATTTGTCCCTTCGAGCCAGCACCACCATTCAATATGATCATGGCTGATCATCCAACTCAGTATCATGTACTGCCTTCTCTCCATACCCCCTGATCCCTTTAGCCACAGGGGCCACATCTAACTCCCTCTTAAATACAGCCAATGAACAGGCCTCAACTACCTTCTGTGCCAGTGAATTCCAGAGATTCACCACTCTCTGTGTGAAAAATGTTTTTCTCATCTCGGTCGTAAAAGATTTACCCCTTATCCTTATACTGTGACCCCTTGTTCTGGACATCCCCAACATCTGGAACAATCTTCCTGCATCTAGCCTGTCCAACCCCTTAAGAATTTTGTAAGTTTCTATAAGATACCCCCTCAATCTTCTAAAATCTTGCGAGTACAAACCGAGTCTGGGGCTGATTCTACGGGTGAGATTCCAGGGGGGGGGGGGGAGGATTTGATTAAAAATGTGTACATAAACACGACAAAATGTAATCAGGAGTTTCTATAAGATCCCCCCCCAATCTTCTTTAATCTAGCGAGTACAAGCCGAGTCTATCCAGTCTTTATTCATATGAAAGTCCTGTCATCCCAGTAATCAGTCTGGTGAATCTTCTCTGTACTCCCTCTATGGCAACAATGTATTTGAGCATTGGGCATTGTGACATCACACGATGGAACGTTCACAATTGGCTGGGGCTCCTGCAAAGGCATATGTAAATGGATCGATTCCGATTGGACATCTGTGAGCATCGGGCATTGTGACATCACACGATGGAACGTTCAGCAGGGGCTGGGGCTGCTTCTATGGGTGAGAAGCCAGTTTAGTTTTGAAATATTGGGGGTGAAGGATTTGATTAAAAACGTGTACTTAAACACGACGGAATGTATTGAGGAGCGGATACTTTGAAAGAAAAGTGAAATCTCTACCGAAATGGAAAAGATGTCGGCGATTCAGCTTTCCCCTTTATCCTTAAACTTTGACCCCTTGTTCTGGTCTTCCCCAACATCCGCAACAATCTTTCTGCATCTAGCCCGTCCAACCCCTTAAGAATTTTATACGTTTCTATAAGATACCCCCTTAATCTTTTAAAATCTAGCGAGTACAAGGCGAGTCTATCCAGTCTTTCTTCATATTAAAATCCTGACATCCAAGAAATCAGTCTGGTGAACCTTCTCTGTACTCCCTCTATGGCAATGATGTCTTTGAGCATTGTGCATTGTGACATCACACGATGGAACGTTCAGCAGGGGCTGGGGCTGGTGCTGCTTCTATGGGTGAGAAGCCAGTTTAGTTTTGAAATATTGGGGGGGGGGGAAGGATTTGATTAAAAACATGTACTTAAACACAACGAAATGTAATGAGGTGCAGATACTTAGAAAGAAAAGTGAAATCTCTACCGAAATGAAAAAGATGTCGGCGATTCTGCGTCTGGTTTCGGAGTTGCAGGGAATCAAAGGAAGAAATGCGGCCGGAAGCCGTACATGTAAATGGATCCATTCCGATTGGACGCTACGGATGACCTGATGTACGACCTCTCGTCGGGATGGTCGAACACAGTCCGCAGCTTGGAGGTCCCGAATCGGCACTTTCTTTCCGGAGATCGCGGCTTCAGGATGTTGTAGGTCGCACGCCGGCAGTCGGAGCTCTTCTCTGGCTATCCCTGGCGATGGGTCCCAGGCTCCGGATGGTAAGTCTGCGTCGTTCCCGCAGCTAGGATCTCCGCAGACCGCGGCTTCAGGATGTTATAGGCCGTGGACCGGCAGTCGGAGCTCTTCTTCGATATCCCTGGCGAGGGATCCCAGGCTCCAGACGACGCATCCGCAGCTAGAAGCTCCGCAGACCGTGGCTTTAGGATGTAAAGCCCTCAACCTCCAGCTGAGAGCCCTTCTCGGTGGTTGGTGGGGGCACTGCAAGCCAGCAGCACTGCCAGCAGCGTGTTAGTTTTTTCAACTTTAATTTTTTTTGTGTGTTGTAATGTATTTTATGTCTCTCTGCGTGTCTTGTGTGGGGGGTGGTGTCAGGGGGTAAGGGGGAAACCGCTTCAGTCGCATCCTCCGTGGAGAGGCGACTTTTTCCATGTCGCCTCCCCCGTGGCGTAACATCGAGGATCGGGTGGCCTTTCCCGGAGAAGCGTCCGCGGCTTCAGCTGTGGGCGCAGCGCGGACTCTCATCGTGGAGCGGGCGAGCCCTCGCCGGGGGTCGCCAGAGAGGAGCGCTCCTTTCGCTGGCCTGTGGCAACCTGAAGCCGTTGTCTGCAGAGCTCCAGCTGGCGCGGTGTCCGCAGCCTGGGATCCCTCGTTGGGGACCCGGGAGAAGATGAAGCTTCCACCGCCAGCCCGTGGCCTACTTCTAACCGAGGGAGCAATGGGGACTTAGGAGCGGGATCCCTTGCTGGGGATCCCTGGAGAGGAGCTCTGACCGCCGGCCATAGAGCCTGTGGTGCTTCTGGCTGCGGGAACTTTAAATCTTCGACCGCCGTCCTGCGGCCTAAACCAACCTGAAGCCATGGTCTCCGGTGGGGCAGCACCGATTCTGGAATTACCTGGACTTTGTCTGCACTTTGCCTTGTCTGAACTTCTGTTTGCCCGCAGCGGCGGCTGCGGAGGGTTGAGGTCCCGACCATGGGGGAAAATGGAGGAGGACTGGCTAAATGTTGTGCTTTCCACCACAGTGATGAATGCTGTGGTGGATGTTTGTGTTAAAAAAGTTTATTGTGTGATTGTGTGTTCTTTTTCATTGTACCGCTGCTGGCAAATTAATTTAACTTGCACTTTATGTGCAAGTGACGAATAAAACTGATATTGATTGATTGATTGATATTGATTCTACTCCTCTTCCACTTCTAATGTGTGTTCACTGTTCAATCACCCAGTCATGCTGCACTCCATGCGGGAAGCCCACGGATGCACCTGTGACTGGGAGCAAGTGATTTGTGCAGAAGATTAAAGTCATCAAAGAAGTCCATCGGCATCTTCTTCAACATCTGTTCATCCCAGTGTGTGTTTGTACCACCTTGGCTTTGCACCGTGTGAATTTTTTAGACAGGGCAAGCGGGGGAAGCGCTGTCTAAAAAATTCACATGGGCTGGCGAAGGAAACGATGTGTTTGTGTGTTCCACTCTGACAGTCGCTGTTCCAGTTTCCGGTTTTTCAGGCGACTGCCAGCAGCATGGCAGTCAGCAGTCCGCTGAAAAATCGCCTAAGTGGGACAGGCCCATAACAAGCTTGACAACACCTTTCCTCTAAAATGGTGCCCAGAACTGAAAACAATATTCTAAATGCAGTCTCACCAATGTCTTAAACAACTGCAACATGACCTCTAACTTCTATACTCAATACTCTGATTGATGAAGGCCAAAGTGCCAAAAGCCTTATTGACCTCCTTATCTATGTGCGACACGACCTTCAAGGAACCATGCACCCTCAGCTCTACAGCACTACCCAGAGCCTACCATTTACTGTGTAGGTCCTGCCCTTGTTCTACTTCCCAAAATGCAACACCTCACACTTTTCTGTATTAAATTCCATCAACCAGTCCTCTGCCCACCTGGCCAATTAATCCAGATCCTGCTGCAATCTTTCACAACCATCTTCACTATCTGTAAAACCAATAACTTTTGTATCATCCACAAACTTGCTAATCTTGCCCTGTATGTTCTCATCCAAATGATTGAAGTAGATGACAAACAGTAACGGGCCCAGCACCGAACCCTGAGGCACACCACTAGTCACAGGCATCCAGTCTGAGAAGCGACCTTCCACCATTACCCTCTGCTTCCATCCATGGAGCCAATTTGCTTTCCATTCAGCTATCTCTCCTTGGATCCCATGAGATCTAACTTTCCTGAGCAGCCTACCATGTGGAACCTTGTTGAACGCCTTACTGAAGTCCATGTACACAACATCTACAGCTCTGCCCTCATCAACCTTTTTGATCACGTCTTCCAAAAAATGAATCAGATTTGTGAGACACGACCTTCCATGTACAAAACAATGCTGACTATCCCTAATCAGCCCTTGCCCAAATAACCTACCCCTCAGGATACTCTCCAGTAACTTACCAACTACAGATGTTAAGCCCACCAGCCTATAGTTCCCAGCATTTTCCCTGCAGACCTTCTTGAAAAGAGGCACAACATTTGCCACCCACCAGTCTTCCAGCATCTCTCCTGTATTTAAGGACGACTTGTAAATTTCAACCAGGGCTCCTGCAATTTCTTCCCTAGTTTCCCACAATGCCCTTGAATATATATTTGATCAGGCCCTGGTGATTTGTCTATCTTCAAACACGACAGCACCTTCAGTACTTCTTCGATGGTAACCCTGGCTGCTCTCAAAGCACTTCCAGTTACTGCTCCAATTTCCTCAGTCCTACTGTCTTTCCCCTCTGTAAATAAAGAGGAGAAATAATCATTTAGGAACTTGCCCATCTCCTGTGGCTCCACACAGTGACCGCTTTGATTCTCTCTCTAGTTACCCCTTTCTCCCTTATGTATTTACAAAATAATTTGGGATTGTCCTTAATGCTAACTACCAGAGCTATTTCCTGGCCCCTTTTTGTCCTTCTGATCTTCTTTAGTTTACTCCTTAGTTCTAGAAACTCCTCCAGGGATGCACTTGATCCCAGCTGCCTATATCTGTCTCATGCATCCTTCTTTTTTTTGACTAACGTCTCACTTTCCCTCATCAGCCAAGCTTCCTTACGTTTGCCTGCTTTGTCCTTCACTTTAACAGGGACGTACACATCCTGAGCTTCAGTACACTTTTAAAAACATCCCACTTGGCCGATGTTCCTTTCCTCTCAAATAATCTGCTCAAGCCAACTTGAGCGAGACCTTCTCTCATACCCTCAAAGTTGGCCTTACCGCAGTTGAGCATTTCAACACGTGGACCCTCTCCATCCCTATCCATAACTATCTTAAACCTAATTGAACTGTGGTCACTGGTCCTAAAATGCTCCTCCACAAACACTTCATTAACTTGCCCCTCCCAATTTTCTAATACTTGATCCGGCATTGCCCTCTCACATGTGGGTGCCTCCACATACTAAAGAAAACTCTCCTGAACACTTTTGAGGAATTGCACCCCATCTAAACCCTTCACGCTATCATTTTCCCAGTCTATTTTGGGAAAGTTAAAATCCCCTACTACAACAACCTTAATTAACCTGCAGCTGTCTGCAATCTCCCGGCACATTTGTTCTTCTAATTCCCATTGACTTTTCGGGGGTCTGTAGACACCCCCAACAAGGTGATCATCACTTTCTTGTTCTGCAGCTCCGCCCATATACTGTAGCTTTATGAGACGAACGTCTGTAATGTCAGCTCTGAACACAGCCATGACATCCTCCTTAACCCCCCCTCTCCTCTTTTTCACTCATCCCTGTCTCCCCTGAAGCTCCTGTACCCCGGAACATTGAGCTGCCAGTCCTGCCAGTCCCTTAACCAGATTTCAGTCAGGGCTGCAACGTCCCAGTCGCTCGTGCCTATCCATGCCTTAAGCTCATCTGCCTTAACCATCAGGTAAATGGAATTGGAATTGGAACATTTAGTTAATGGAAGTTTTATCTAAAGATTTCAGCTATTAAGGAGTCAGCCTCTGATTTCAAAGTTTAAATTGATCCTTAATACCCAGATTACATCTCTGGGATTCATTATTCCAGTTCAATTCATATTACGGCAGTTAACATGATCAAATACATGATCCAACACGTATGTTGAAATAATGCAGGGTTTGATTGTGTGCGGTATTATACTGAAAAATTGCAACTGGGGAAATTAAATTTCAATTCCAAATCTTTGGAAAATCAAAATCTTTGCTGAAAATGGTAAATATGAACTTTTACAATAATTGTGGCAAGATAAAATAAAAAGATTGACAATTCCCAATTTAACATTATTTCTAATCGACTACACAGTTGCTTCAGTGAACTACAACTAACCAGTTATGTCCAACATTGAAGAAAGGGGCTGTCCCACTTGGACGACCTAATCTGCGAGTTAATAAGAGTGTCTTCGACCTTCAAGCTCGAGGGCACTCGCCAGGAAAGCCTCGAGCTGGATCGAACGTCCGCGTTGAAACCGTGAGCTGGATCGACCGACCGCACACACACACACACACACACACACACACACACACACACACACACACAAACACATTGCAAAGGTGGGGGCCAGGGAAAGCGGGGCAGCGCTGTCTGAAATTGACACCCGTGATGAGGAGGAAGGTAAAACAGCTGCACAGTAAGTCCTTTAGAGAGCGCGGGGTGGGGGGAGAGAGAGAAGAGGAGAGAAGGGGAGAGAAGGGGAGAGAAGGGGAGAGAAGGGGAGAGAAGGGGGGGAGAAGGGAGAAGAAGGAGTGGAAACACCTTTAAGAAGTATAATAAAATTTAGCAGGCATTTTATATTACTGGTAGGTTTTCCTTGGTCCTGAAAACTTCAATGAGCCAATCAAAATGCCCGGTCAGTGAAGGAGATTGCCTGCGGCTGCCCTCGACTGCCTGTAACTAAATAGCGACCCCACTCCACTGCACTACAAGTTCCAAAGAACTATGCCGACCAAATTTTACTCACGGAAAATTTTTCAAGAGGCTGAAAAATTTTCCCTGAACTAGCTGAGGCCGCGATTATTCGGGAACTTCCCTCGAGCATGAAGGAGAGTTCCAGCGACCTCATAGGACCTCCTAGGACAATGTGTCAACCATGCTGCGAGTTTGAAGGTCAAAGACACTCTTCGAAACTCGCATATTAGGTCGCCCGTGGGACAGCCCCTGAATGGTCCAAAACCGAAATGTCACCTATCCAAGTTCTCCAGAGATGTTGCCTCACCCGCTGAGTTACTACAGCACTTTGCATACTTTCGTGTAAACCAGTGTGTGCAGTTCCCTGTTTCTACAGTTATGTGTCGGCTTAGATTTAGGTTTAAGTTTATTATTGTCATATGTACTGAGGTACAGTGAAAAGCTTTGTCTTGCATGCTATCCAGACAGATCAGATATACCGTACATAAATACAATCAAGTCGAACACCAGTACAATAGATAGATCAAAGGTGAAGACACAACGAGCAGAATATAGTTCTCAGCATTGCAGCACATCCGTCGACAAAGTCCAAAGTCCACAAGTGTGCAGATGGACTTTACTCCAGTTTATGGAAGGACGATTCTGTAGAGTCTTGATTTGCCACCTCCACTCAAAATAATAATAATAATAATAATAATCTTTATTGTCATTGTACAAGACAACGAAATTTTGTTGGAGCAGTCCTCCAGCTGCACAGGAATATGAGTATAAAAAATACAATTAAAAAAAGAACTATTAAAAAATTAGACTATAAACATAAACATACAGGAGTATGGGCGGGTGTGTGAGAGAGAGGGGGGGGATCAGTGTGGGAGGGGGATAGAGTTCAGTAGTGTCACAGCTCTATGGTAGAAGCTGTTTTTCAGTCTTGTCGTGCGGGCGCTCAGTGTCCTGTATCGTCTTCCTGAGGGCAGGAGGGTGAAGAGGCAGTGTCCAGGGTGTGTGCTGTCTCTAATGATGCCCTTGACCCTCCGGATGCAGCGGGTCCAGTAGATGTCCTCCAGACTGGGGAGCTGGAGGACAAAAGGCATGCTCAACAAGTTATTTTGATAAACGTTGTCAAATATAGCTGTTAAACTATGCCCAAGAATTATGAAGTCACAGAGCTGTACATCCTTTTGGCTCACATTGTCGATGCCTTGCAAGGTGCCACTTTCGACTTGTTCTGTTTACCTGCAGTTGGCCTGCAGCCCCCCCTCTAATCCCTTCCTATCCATATCTCTGTCCAAATGTCTTTTAAAAGACGTAACTGTATAATTTCAAGAGCTTCCTATAGTATTCTAGATACAGATTACTCTTAGTGAAAAGATTGCCCCTGAGATCCCTATTAAATATCTCCCCTCTCACCTTAAGCCTATGCTTAGAGAACTGGATGTCCCTTTGCAACTTGATCCACACCTTCCTCATCAACATAACACAATCAATACAATAGACAATAGACAATAGGTGCAGGAGTAGGCCATTCGGCCCTTCGAGCCAACACCGCAATTCAATATGATCAAGGCTGATCATCCCCAAACAGTACCCTGCCTTCTCCCCATATCCCCTGACTCCATTATCTTTAAAAGCCCCATCTAGCTCTCGCTTGAAGGTATCCAGAGAACCGGCCTCCACCGCCCCCTGAAGCAGAGAATTCCACACTCACAACTCTCTGTTTGAAAAGGTGTTTCCTCATCTCCGTTCTAAATGGCTTACCCCTTATAAACTGTGGCCCATGGTTCTGGAATCCCCCAACATCGGGAACATGTTTCCCACCTCTAGCATGTCCAAACCCTTAATAATCTTATGTTTCAATAAGATAACCTCTCATCCTTCTAAATTCAAGAAAATACAAGCCCAGCCGCTCCATTCTCTCAGCATATGACAGTCCCGCCATCCCGGGAATTAACCTTGTAAACCCACGCTGCACTCCCTCAATAGCAAGAATGTCCTTCCTCAAATTAGGGGACCAAAACTGCACACAATACTCTCGGTGTGGTCTCACTAGGGCCCTGGCAAACTGTAGAAGGACCTCTTTGCTCCTATACTCAACTCCTCTTGTTATGAAGGCCAACATGCCATTCACTTTCTTCACTGCCTGCTGCACCTGCATGCTTACTTTTGGCTCCTGCCCTGCCCACTCTATACCCATGACTGTGTAACTCCACACAGTTACACAGTGTACTGTTCACTGAATAGTTCACTGTGTAACTGTGTGAACTCCAGATTCAATGACATTCTTAATTTGCTGATGACACCATTGTAGGATGATTACGGATAATGATGTCAGAATATAGGAGGGAGTTCAATCGTTTAATTGAATGGTGCCAGAACAACAACCTTGCTCTCAACATCAGTAAAACTAACTGATTGTTGACTTAAGAAGAGGAAGGCTGAGGATCTGCTAACCTGTCTTCATCAATGGGTTGGTGGTGGAGAGAATCAACAACTTCAAGTTTCTTGGTATTCATATCTCTGAAGATCTCTTCTGAACACAGCACATTGATGCCATCATCAAGAAAGCCCGTCTATGCCTGTACTTTCTTCGAAGATTGAAGAAATGTGGCATGTTAGTGAAAACTCTCTTGAACTTCTCTAAGTAGTTTATTTACTAGAATGTTGCCTGGGTTTCAGCAACTAAGTTACAGAGAAAGGTTGAACAAGTTAGGGCTTTATTCTTTGGAGCACAGAAGGTTAAGGGGGGGACTTGATAGAGGTCTTTAAAATGATGAGAGGGATAGACAGAGTTGACGTGGATAAGCTTTTCCCACTGAGAGTAGGGAAGATTCAAACAAGGGGACATGACTTGAGAATTAAGGGACAGAAGTTTAGGGGTAACATGAGGGGGAACTTCTTTACTCAGAGAGTGGTGGCTGTGTGGAATGAGCTTCCAGTGAAGGTGGTGGAGGCAGGTTCGTTTTTATCATTTAAAAATAAATTGGATAGTTGTATGGACGGGAAAGGAATGGAGGGTTATGGTCTGAGCGCAGGTATATGGGACTAGGGGAGAATACGTGTTCGGCACGGACTAGAAGGGTCGAGATGGCCTGTTTCCGTGGTGTAATTGTTATATGGTTATATGGTTATATTGGCAGGTTGCATCATTTCCTGGTTTGGCAACTTGAACACCAAGGAATGAAGGTGATTATAAAGGATGGTGAACACTGTCCAGGCCTTCACAGGTACTGACTTCCCACCATCAAAGGGATCTAAAAGAGGTGCTGTCTCAAAAAGGCAGCCATCACCATCAAGGACCCACACCACACATTTCAATACAGTCATCGGGAAGTATTGGGTTTCTGGGTTGTACTAGGGACTTTGGTTTGATTTTTTGCACTATATTTGTTTTTATTATTTATTGAACTTAATTTGTTGTCTGTTTTATATTTTATCTATTGAGCACTTTGTTTATAAACCTGCCATTCTGCTACTGTAAGTTCATTGTTTCATTTTGGGACACATGTCGTTAAAACACTCTTGACACTTAGACAATAGACAATAGACAATAGGTGCAGGAGTAGGCCATTCCGCCCTTCGAGACAGCACCGCCATTCAATATGATCATGGCTGATCATTCCCATCAGTACCCCGTTCCTGCCTTCTCCCCATACCCCCTGACTCCGCTATTTTTCCGGTCAAAGACTTCCAATAAGAAAAGGATTCACAGGCCTATTTACAATTTACCTGGCGGTTGAGCTTGAAAGGAATATTTAGTTGAGTTTATAGTTAAGTTTAGTTTAGTTTATTTTAGGGAGTTTTAAAAACAGAGGTGGTTCAATCTTGATGGAAAGTTTAGTTTAGTTTAGTTTAGTTTAGTTTAATTTAGTTTAGTTTAATTTAATTTAATTTAGTGGAAACAGGCCCTTCAGTTGCACAAGTCCATGCTGTACACTAATTCTATCCTCCAAACAAGGGACAATTTTACAGAAGCCAATTAACCTACAAACCTGCAGTCTTTAGAATGTGGGAGGAGACCAGGAGCACCCGGAGAAAACACACGCGGTTACACTCTGTATAGACAGCACCATAGTCAGATCAAACCCGAGTCTCTGGGGGCTGCAAGGCACCCACTGTGCACCCTAAGATGGATGTACTATCCCGAGAAAGCACACCAACACCTCTACTTCCTTAGGAGGCTGAGGAAGTTTGGCATGCTCCCCAACAACTCTCACCAACTTCTACAGATGCACCATATAAAGCATTTTATTGGAATGCATCACAGCTTGGTTTGGGAGCAGCTCCATCCAGAACCACAAGAAATTGAAGCGTATTGTGGATGCAGCCTAGTCCATCACACCAACCAACCTCCCGTCCATTGACTAGATTTATACCTCATGTTACCTCGGCAAGGCCAGTAGCATAATCAAGGACAAGGATCAAGTCCACTCCCATTGGGCAAAAGGTATAGAGGTGTGAAAATGCACACCTCCAGCTTCAGGGACAGTTTCTTCCCACTGTTATCAGGCAATTGAATCATCCTACCACAACTAGAGAGCAGTCCTGAACTACTATCTACCTCATTGGTGACCCTTGGACCAGTTTAGATCAGAGTTTACTGGCTTTACCTTGCACTAAAAATTATTCCCTTATCATGTATCTATAAACTGGAAATGGCTCGATTGTAATCATATATTGTCTTTTTGCTGACTGGTTAGCACGCAACAAAAGCTTTTGACTGTACCTCAGTACACGTGACAATAAACTAAATTGATCATTTAGTACATTTGGAAATAGTGATTGGGAGCTTGGTTGCACTTCATGGTCTCGTATTCTTCTTGGGAAACTTGCTCAAAGTTGTATTGAAGCATTGCATTATGGATTAACAGTGGGAGGATGAAAATGTTTCCTCTCCAGAGGATTTACTGCTCAACACCCCCTGGCATGCAATTGAACATGTGTTGGTGTCTTTCCTGTTTTAGTTTACAAGAGCAACATTTTATTGACATTCCTTCTATATAGAAAGCTGATCTGAAATGACACCCACTCATAGAAATTCCATTACTGCAGCTCTGCTCAGAGTTACAGCAATCCATTTTAACTCATGCGTTCCTTTCAATGGCTGAGCAGTCAGCATCTTCCCACCCTGCACGTAACAATATCGTGATTGCATCAGGAGGTCAGTGACACATTTTCACGGTGGGCTCATAAGTTATCCGTACAAAAGCAATAAGAGTCTTTTCCAAGTAACGCTGGTCTATTGAAAAGCTTACGTTTTTTTTACAACTGTGACGGTGGAGGATGGGGAAAGGATTGGATTAATGTAGTTAACTTTACTTTACTTTAGTTAGTTTATTTATTGTCACATGTACCGAGCTACTGTGAAAAGCTTTAGTTGCGAGCTGACCAGACAGCGGAAAGGCACTACATTATTAAAGTCGAGCCATCCACATTACAAATACATGACAAAGGCAATAACGTGAATAACGCTTAGTGCAAGGTAAAGTCCAGTAACTGATTAAAGATAGTCTGAGGGTCTCCAATGAGATAGATAGTAGATCAGGACTGCTCTCTAGTTGTGGTAGGATGGTCCAGTTGCCTGATAATAGCAGGGAAGAAACGGTTCATGAATCTAGATGCATGCAATTTCATACTTCTATACCTCTTGCCTGATGGAAGAGGGGAGAAGAGGGAGTGGAAGAGGGAGGGAATATATAGTGATGCTTGTGTACAAAAATGAATTTCAATGTATCTCAGCATATGACAATAAAGTGCCTTTGAATCATTGGATATTAATAGGGATCAGAGAAATGGGCAGTTGAAAGTGGCTGGGTTACCAACTCTCCGACAGTTATCTTTACCTCAGTTTGTGGATGGATCTCAACTATACATGGAAAAACAATGGGGGTTGGCTTTGTGGAAGTAGATCAAACATGGTGTTGTCATTGAATTCTGAGCATAAGTTTAACTCTGGCGTGGTTAAACCTGGTCAAAAGACCCTGGCAAATGAAACATTAGTTTTCTCCATTTGATTACGAGACCAGGACACACAAATAGGAAAAAAAATCCCTGCTCCACCTGAGTCCTTAACTTCTATCCTGTGAGACTCTTCCAGTAACCCCTCAACTGCAACGGATCTGCACATCAGTAGGACACCCTGATTTACTGATTGTCGACACCCTGATTTACTGATTGTCTACAAAACCAACGACCGCATCCTGCCTAAGGTTAAGTTTCTGATTAAGATCCTGCAGCAATGAGTTACAAACTCATTTTACTATGTTCCACTCAAAACATTGCTTAAATCGGGGGCAAAACAGAGACAGCAGTTCGCAAGCAATAGACAATAGACAATAGGTGCAGGAGTAGGCCATTCGTCCCTTCGAGCCAGCACCGCCATTCAATGTGATCACGGCTGATCATCCCCAATCAGTACCCCGTTCCTGTCTTCTCCCCATATCCCCTGACTGCGCTATCTTTAACCTGTGTAGGAAGGATTTGCTGATGCTGGTTTACACCAAAGATAGACACAAAAAGCTGGAGTACAGGCAGCATCTCTGGAGAGAAGGAATGGGTGACGTTTTGAGTCGAGACCCTTCTTCAGACTGGTTAGGGATAAGGGAAATGAGAGATATAGATGGTGATGTGGAGAGAATAAGAACAGTGAATGAAAGATATGAAAAAAAGTAACAATGATAAAAGAAACAGGCCATTGTAAGCTGTTTGTTGGGTGAAAATGAGGAGCTTGTGCGACTTGGATGGAGGAGGGATAGAGAGAGGAAATGCCAGGGCTAGCTGAAGTGAAATAAATCAATATTCATCTCACAGGGCTGTAAACAGTCCAAGCACAATATGAGATGCTGTTCCTCCAATTTGCGTTGAGCCTCACTCTGACAATGGAGGAGACAGAGAACAGAAAGGTCTGTGTAGGAATGGGAAGGAGAATTAAAGTGTTCGGCAACCGGGAGAACAGGTTGGTTCAGGAGGGCTGAGCATGGGGTCTCGATTTGAATCGTCAAACATTCTTTCACTCCAGAGATGCTGCCTGTCCCCCTGAATTACTCCAGCTTTTTGTGTCAATCTTCGGTTTAAACCAGCATCTGCAGTTGCTTCTTACTCAATGATCAAGGAAAGGTGTGTTGTCCTATGTACAAAGTTGTGCCATTGTCCCAACATTTTTGTAGATGCAGTTGAACATTTCCCAATTTTTGTTGATGCAGTGTTGCATCTCACTTCCAACCAACTTTCTGCTGGAGTGAAGCTCATTTTCAAAAGTAATGAGAAAGCAATTCAATCTGTGACACCTACGCACCAGAACCAAGGTGTCCTAACATAAATAGGCAGGCTGTGATAGGTGGACAAGCTTGTGCATACTCACAGATTTAGTTACAAGAAAATGTCATGCTTTCACCAAAAATTATTAGGTAATGCCCTGCCAATCAGCATCCACAAGCCTCCAGAGGCAAACTATAGGCACATTGAAACATAGAAAATAGGTGCAGGAGTCGGCCAATCATCCTTCGAGCCAGCACCGCCATTCAATATGATCATGGCTGATCATCCAAAATCAGTTCCCCATTCCTGCTTTCCACCAATATCCCTTGATTCCGTTAGCCCTAAGAGCTATATCTAACTCTCTCTTGAATATATCCAGTGAATTGGCCTCCACTGCCTTCTGTGGCAGATAATTCCACAGACTCACAACTCTCTGGGTGAAAAAGTACTTCCTCATCTTAGACCTAAATGGCCTACCCCTTATTCTTAAACTGTGACCCCTGGCTCTGGACTCCCTCGACATGGGGAACATTTTTCCTGCATCTAGCCTGTCCAATCCCTTAATAATTTTATATGTTTCTATAAGAACACCTCTCATCTTCTAAATTCCAGTGAATACAAGCCCAGCTGACCCATTATTTCCTCATATATCAGTCTCACCATCCCACGAATTAACCTGGTGAACCTACACTGCACTCCCTCAATAGCAAGAATGTCCTTCCTCAAATTAGGAGACCAAAACTGCACACAATACTCCAGGTGTGGTCTCACCAGGGTCCTGTACAACTGCAGTGGGACCTCCTTGCTCCTAAGCTCAAATGCTAGATATGTGATGTTTTTGGTTGGGAACCATATTCTCCAGGGATGCTGCCTGACCTAGTGAGTTACTTCAGTGCTCTGTGGCTATCTTCAGTGTAAACCAGCATCTGCAATTCCTTGTTTTTCATCATTGTTCTCATGCCTGAAGAGATTATGAGCAGAGGTGGATAGATTATCTTTTGGATTCTCCAGATAAACACATGCATTCCTCCTTCTTACCAATTTAAATGATGCAATGTTTGAAATGTCTACTAGAGCGGGCATAATAATGACTGAAAGGGCGTTTTGCTGTTAGTCTTTGGCAGGCTACCCGTCTAGAATAGATGGACTAGGATGAGTTCCCCAAAGTTTCATAATCTTAGTGCACAAAGCGCACTTTGAATAAAGTTACTATCAGTGGATGAGGTTTGCTTGCCAATTATTAAGGCAGTCAGAACACAATGTCATGAATTAAAATGTGTTTATTAACCATAGAATCAAATTTACTTTGCCAATTAATCATTTATATTATTTCATTCACACCATATTAAAATATTTATGCTTTTATTAGCAGTTCAAGCTAAAAGCAAAAAAAAAATCAATCACACAAAATCTTAAATAAAAGCTGAAAATTGTACACATTTCACAGCTCACTTTACATATAGAAAAAATAACTGACTTAAATGATCTGGATGTAAAGACATCAGATTTAAAATACAGATTTCTGTTCACGTTTGACTGGCTGTGTTTCTAACATTTTCTGTTTTCACTTAAATGCAAAATTTGTGTATTTAAATAATTATCAGATAGGGTTATTTGACAAAATAAGTAACAAAGGTTAGGCAAGGTGTTCCATCATGTCATGGAAATTCAGCATTGACTATTTGTTGATTATAAATTAGCGATTAACATGCACATCTAAGATTAATATAAATTGGTGTGATTAATTTTATGCTAAAACTCTCTAGGGAGCTGTCAGGTTAAAAGCATTACATAGTGAATCAGTTAAACAGGTTCTAATCTATTAACTCGCAGTTAGTAATATTTCCATAAATTATACAACCACCATGGAGCTGTAAGGGATTCATTGGTTGTCTCACCTCTGTCTGGGAAAGACATCTGATCGACCAGGGTGACAATCCCCCATCTGTGAGCTTTTGTCCCTTTTACTCTTTCATTCTCTGCCTCTGCGAAAATTCACCTTTTGCACCAGCATCTTGTATAAATCTCACCTTGTTTGAACTCCCTTATATCTCAACTGGCTGCTATAGTCCGACAATCATGATTGCTGTAATTGTCCTCTCCCTCGCTCTCTCTCTAATGGTGATGCATTGCCTGAAAATTACCATTCAGCTGAGAAACACTTACATCGTCAGGTGTAAATACAGACAAATAGTAGAATGACAATTTCCCTGGGAAGGTGAAGAGGCCAGTGGACAAAATAAAACAATGAATTTGCATTTATATTATGCCTTTCAGGACCTGAAGACATTTGTTCTAAAGCATTTTACAGTCAACGAAGTTCCTTTAAGGTGCAGTCACTGTACAATGTAGGAATGGTAGCAGCCAATTTGGGAGCCACAACAAAGGATAATGGCCAAATAATATGTTTTTTTTTAATGTTGATTGACCAATAACTGTTCACTAGGTCTTGGGAGAAAATACAATCCCTGTAACACTCTGAGACAGAAAAGAATAATATAAGGACATTTCATTTTGTAAAATATTTAAATTCTGGTGTCAGCGCAATATCATGAATGATTGCAAGTGCTTTCAGTATGATGCAGGAAACTTATAGTTGCATGTATCATCTACGATGCACTACACAATTAACAAATTAGAGCAGCTTACATAAATCAATGCTGTTTCAAATAATATCATAAACTTCCACTTCCTCCAACACAAAAAAAACTTTTTTGGTGATCTCAGGATTATTGGTCCTGACTGAATTGTTAATGCAGGTACAAAATCTTCACCTTGATAATCTTGCTACCAGTTGCAAATATCCTGATCAAAGACGTGTACTTTCATTTGCCGAGAGAATCATTCCTTCTTTAGCTATTTAAGTAAAAATGTACAACGTGTATGTATGTGTGTGTATGCATGTGTGTGTATGTGCATATATATGCATACACATACATGAATACGTTTATTGGCCAAGTATTCACATACAAGGAATACATGCACATTCATACCCAGACATACACACACACACACATACATATACATTCATATTTACACACACACACACACACACACATATATATATATATATAGAGAGAGAGAGAGCTGTGCTGTGGTGCAAATATTTAAGAGTCAAGAGTGTCTTATATCCAAGATGAAAAATCTTACTTGCAGCCGCAAATAGAATATTATTAATAGAACACAGTTTATTTCAAACCATCCACCATTTGCAGTGCTTTATTTCAACCCAACCACCAATTGCAATGCTTTATTTCAAATCAACCACCACCAACCACCATTTGCTGTGCTTTATTTCAAACCAACCACCACCAACCATCATTTGCTTTATTTCAAACAAACCACATTTTCATTTTCAAACCACATTAAGGGCACTCAAGGTCAGTAAAACCACACTCACAGTTTAGTAGACATGTGTTCAGTGTTATTCACAACTGAGACTGAGAGACGTGACCATCTTGCTCCCCCATCTTGCAGAGACTGGCTGATACACTCAACACGTCCGGGTTTTATAGTCCCTCCGGAAGGGGCATGGCCTTCAGGAGAGAGAATCACAACAATTTTTAAACACTAATAACCCTTTTATTTTTAATTGATGGGAAAAATCCTCTTGACTTGCACAGCGGAGGGGGACTCTGAGTAAGATGGCCAAAAATCACAGCCGTAAGTGGCAGCATTTTTTCTAAAATCAATATACAGAACAACAGGAAGTGATCAAGATCAGACTTTAATAATATAAGACTAAGTGGGACCTGTTGGATCCCAGCAACACACGGGAGGGCATGTCCCACAACGCAATATTTCACCTCTCCACCAATTCTAATATTGGTGGCCCGTGGGGGAGGGGGTGGGGAGGGCTTTCTGGAGCGCTAGTATGGGTGTTGTGGGCTCAAGGGACTGCTTTCCAGAGGGCTAGTATGGACATTGTGGGCCGAATGGAGTCTTGGGCTGGCGGCTCAGTCACTCAAGCCTGTTGTGCTGGCAGCTCACTCACTCACAGCTGTTGGGCTGGCAGTTGACTCACGGCTATTCCTTGAAATCTATTTCAAGCAGGGTGCAAGGCCACCAAATTCAAGTGCAGTTTCATACCACTTCAAGCAGGGTCCAAGAACACCAAATTCAAGTGCATTCAGTGCAAGTGCACCCATTTCAAGCAGGGTGCAAGGCCACTTAAGACAGAGAGTCGTGACCTCTCCCATCTTGCAGAGACTGAGCCACGCCAACACTTCTGGGTTTTATAGTCCCTCCCCCCTGCCACCAGAAGGGGCATGGCCTTCATGGCATGATTGACAGGAGAGAGAATCTCAACATTTTTAAAACACTAATAACGGTTTTATTTTTCATTGAGGGGGAAATTCCTCAGCACCTGATGAGCAGAGGGGGACTCTGAGTAAGGGCCAAAAATCACAGCCATACGTAGTAGCATTTTTTCTAAAAAACAATATAAAGTGCAAACAGGAAGTGGTCAAGATTTGACTTTAATTAGGCAAGGCAACTTTAATTAGGCAAGGCAACTTTAATTAGCAAGGGAACTTTAATTGGGCAAGGCAACTTTAATTATGCAAGGCAACTTTAATTATGCAAGGCAACTTTAATTCGGCAACACAGCTTTAGCATTTCCAAACCAAAGGCAACACAGCTTTTGCATTTCCAAACCAAAGGCAACACAGCTTCAGCATTTCCAAACCATATTTTCAAACCACATTAAGGGCACTGACAGGTCAGTAAAACCATTCCCAGTTTAGTAGACATGTGTTCAGTGTTATTCACAGCTCAGACTGAGAGACGTGACCCTCTCGCTCCCCCATCTTGCAGAGACTGACTGAAGCACTCAACACTTCCTGGTTTCATAGTCCCTCTGGAAGGGGCGTGGCCTTCAGGAGAGAGAATCTCAACATTTTTTAAACACTAATAACTCTTTTATTGTTCATCAATGGGAAAAATCCTCTTGTCCTGCGCAGCGGAGGGGGACTCTGAATAAGATGGCCAAAAATTACAGCCGTAAGTAGCAGCGTTTTTTCTAAAATCAATATACAGAACAACAGGAAGTGGTCAAGATCAGACTTTTAGTAATATAGATACATATATAGACACAGTGAACATTTTTTTCTTTAGGTATTTCTGTGAGAATTTATTGGGTCATTATCACTTGCACCTCCTCCAACCTCATCTGCTGCATCCGTTGTTCAAGATGTGGACTCTTATACATCGGCAAGACCAAACATACACTGGCCGATTGTTTCGTGGAACATATTTGCTCAGCCTGCGTGAACCAACCTGATCTCCCAGTTGCTGGACGATTTTATTCTCCTTCCCATTCCTACACAGACCTTATGTCCTAGGTCTCCTTCATTGTCAGAGTGTGGCTCTGTTTAAGAATAAGGGGTAGGCCATTTAGGACTGAGTTGAGGAAAAACATTTTCACCCAGAGCGTTGTGAGTCTGTGGAATTCTCTGCCACAGAACGCGGTGGAGGCCAATTCACTGGATATATTTTCCAGAGAGTGTTATATTGGGAGAAAGCAGGAATACGGAACTCATTTTGCATGATCAGCCTTGATCATATTGAATGGCGATATGTTTTTATGTGCCTATGGGAGAAAGCAGGAATGCGGAACTCATTTTGCATGATCAGCCTTGATCATATTGAATGGCGATATGTTTTTATGTGCCTATGGTTTGCCTCTGGAGGCTTGTGGATGTTGATTGGCAGGGCATTACCTCATATTTTTTAGTGAAAGCATGACATTTTCTTGTAACTCAATCTCTGAGTATGCACATGCTTGTCCACCTATCACAGCCTGCCTATTTATGTTAGGAAACCTTGGTTCTGGTGTGTAGGTGTCACAGATTGAATTGCTTTCTCATTACTTTTGAAAATGAGCTTCACTCCAGCAGAAAGTTTGTTGGAAGTGAGATGCAACACTGCATCAACAAAAATTGGGAAATGTTCAACTGCATCTATAGAATGTTGGGACAATGGCACAACTTTGTACATAGGACAACACACTTTACCTTGATCATTGTGTAAGTAGCAACTGCAGATGCTGGTTTAAACCGAAGATTGACACAAAAAGCTGGAGTAATTCAGGGGGACAGGCAGCATCTCTGGAGAGAAGGAATGGGTGACGTTTCAGATCGAGACCCTACACTCAGCCCGCCGGACACTTTAATTTTCCTTCCCAGGACTACAGTATATAGACCTTTCTGTCCTTGGTCTCCTCCATTGTCAGAGTGAGGCAAAATGCTAATTGGAGGAACAGCATCTCATATTTTGTTTGGGCAGTTTACAGCCCAGTTGTATGAATATTGATTTCTCTCACTTCCGGTAGCCCTGGCATTCCCTCTCTCTCTATCCTCCTCCACCCAAGTTGCACAAGCTCCTCATTTTCACCCTACAAACAGCTTACAATGGCCTGTTTTGTTTATCATCATTACTTTTTTGCATATCTTTCATTGTTCTTAATCTCTCCACATCACCGTCAATATCTCTCATTTCCCTTATCACTAACAAGTCTGAAGAATGGTCTCGACCTGAAACGTCACCCATTCTTTCTCTCCAGAGATGCTGCCTGCCCCATTGAGTTATTCATAAGACTCTTAAATATTTGCATCTACAGCACAGTTCTCTATATAAAAAGTACCAATCAATTTGAATGAATACTCGAGTATATTTAAGCATGTCCATGCTGTTGCTTCTTTATCAACTTGTATGTTCATTTAGTGATCCTATTAGACGTGTGGCATGTTGCCTTGCAGCAATATACTGTAACATGATCTCGTGGATTTGGAACATTCAGGTCTGCTAGATTAAAGTTGCAACGTAAATTGTTTAAGAGTGCTGCCTCAAAAAATAAAACACTTTGGGTAGGCCATGTCCGAATGCATGAAAGAATACATTACAATTATGGATACTTATTAGGATCGAAAGCCTTATATCGCTCATAGTTAGAAACAGCTACAGTATACGGCAGAGAACTGAAGGAAAGAATTATTGGCTCATTCAACAAGGTGAATTTTTAAATTGAGCTTTACATAATTTGCACAAAATTCTTATGGTACACCAGGGTAATCGACAAATCTGGTGTGTTGTTTGCATTGTTAATGCATGGGGATTATTACATGAATTTTAAATGTAGTTCTGTCAAAATGGTGCATTGGGCAGTGGTGGAGGATGGATTTTCTGCCTATAGCTATTTCGCAGCATCTTTTAGATATGCCAGATTTCATTATTAGTCTACATAGTGCAGCCTAGGTTCACAAGATTAATTCCCGGGATGGCGGGACTGTTATATGTTGAGAGTATGGAGCGGCTGGGCTTGTATACTCTGGAATTTAGAAGGATTATAGGGGATCTTATTGAAACATATAAGATTAATAAGGGATTGGACATAATAGAGGCAGGAAACATGTTTCTGATTTTGGGGAAATCCAGAACCAGGGGACACAGTTTAAGAATTAGGGGTGGGCCATTTAGAACGGAGGTGAGGACATTTTTTTTCACCCAGAGAGTTGTGAATCTGTGGAATGCTCTGCCTCAAGGGGCTGTCGCACTATGGCGACCTAATTGGCGAGTTTAGAAGAGTTTGCCCTCGACTCATACTCGCAGCACGGTCGACACGAGATCCTACGAGATCTTTGTAACTCTCCTTCATGCTCGAGAGTAGTCCCCATGCACTCGAGCCCTCAGCTGGGCCGAGTCATATTTTTCAACATGCCGAAAAATGCCCGCTAGTAAAAAAAGGTTGCCATGGAAAAAATCGATATTTTCTTACTCGTAGGTTTTGTCGAAGTAGGTCGTAGTAGGTCGGCATGTTATTCGTAGGTAATCGAGGGTAGTCCAAGGTAGTCGTAGATAGTCTTCAACTTATTCGAAGGGAGGTCGAAGGAGATCGAAAGGAGGTCGTCTTCACTCTCCACTATTCGGTGTCCAATTTTCCCGAATCTAGTCTTCCACATAGTCGAAGGAGGTCATCAACATGATACTTTTTCAAACTTGCCTAAATTCTTCTAAACTTGCCAATTAGGTTGCCGCAGTGGAACAGCCCCTTCAGAAGGCAATGGAGGTCAATTCTCTGGATGCTTTCAAGACAGAGTTAGATAGAGCTCTTAAAGATAGCGGAGTCAGGGGATATGGCGAGAAGGCAGGAACGGGGTACTGATTGTGGATGATCAGTCATGATCATATTGAATGGCAGTGCAGGCTCGAAGGGCCGAATGGCCTACTCCAACACCTAATGTCTATTGTCTATTATCTCTGATGACTTGGTCTGATCCTCGTCACCCTGAACAAATTTTTTTCGAGATACAGTGCAGAAACAGGCCTTTGGCCCACCGAGTCCTCACCAACCAGCGATCCCCGCACATTGACACTATCCTACGCACACTAGGAACAATTTACATTTATACCAATGTAGCGTGGACTCGCAGGAGTCCAGCCAAGAATTAGACAGGACATGAAGTTGTGTGATCAAACGGTATTTAATAAGTTAACAGTGCTGCTCCCTACTCCTCCCAGGGCACGGGCGTTGCCCGACGATAAATACCCCCATGGAATAGCCCCGTTACCTGCGCCTCCCACACAGAGACACTTAACTCCGCCCTCCAGAGCCGAGGGTTCGCTCTGCCCGTGGCTTCCACCAGGTGCCACAACATGACCCCGCCCTAGAACCAGAGGCACCGAAACGGATGGGACGCCAAATGAGGCGGCCAGATCGTGCAGATACATCCCCACGCACAGGGGACTTGCCCAGTCTGGATGGATGCAAGGGAACCCACGACGGCGGACATCCATGATGGGGAGGTTGAGCCACCTGTACTGGCTCACTCAGGTCCAAATGGGCCGACCTTAATCGGGCCATGGAAACAGTTTCATGCCAAACCACATGTCCAAACCAAATGTCGTGGGCACACGAAAGGGACCCCCATAAGGGCGCTGCAAGGGCCACCTGTGGGCGTCGTGGCACAGAAAGACGCAAGGACAGTCCACCACTGCCAGTGGCACATGGAATGGGGCCACCCCATGACGAGGCATTGGGACGGGAGACAGGGCGCCGACCCTCTCCCCAAGCGCACCAAAACAGATGAAGGCAGTTCCCAGGACCCATCAGTGGCCGGGACAAACTCTCCGGGGACGGTGAGCGGAGCGCCATAAACTAATTCCTCCGAGGACAATAACAAATCCTCCTTCGGGGCAGTCTGAATTCCCAATAGGACCAATGGCAACTCGTCCATCCACTCAGGGCCCGTGAGGCGAGTCTTCAGGGCGGCCTTCAGACGGCGGTGGAACTGCTCCACCAAGCCACTCGACTGGGGATGGTACGCTGTCGAATGGTGGAGCTGCGTCCCCAGCAGGGGGGCCATTGAACTGGGCATCCCGGTCAGATGTGATGTCCAGTGGAACCCCAAAGCAGACAATCCAATTAGTCTCGAGGACACGAGCGCACGACCGGGCGGAAGTGTCCATGAGCGGGATAACGTCCGGCCACCGCCGTCAGCACGAAAGAAACACCCCGGGATGGAGGCAGCGGCCCCACGATGTCCATGTGCACATGGTTGAACTGCCGGCGTGGCACTGCGAAATCTTGAACCGGCGCCCGGAGGTGTCGATGTACCTTCGATGTTTGGCACGGAATGCATGCCCGGGCCCAGTGGCTGACTTGCTTCCGCAGCCCATGCCATTTAAACTTCACGGCCACCATGGCAACCGAGACCCGGTTAGACGGGTGGGCCAGCCCATGGATTACATTAAAAATGTAATGGTGCCCGACCGCCGGAACAACAGGCCGCGGCTGGCCCGTGGACACGTCGCACAGGTTGGAACCACCTGAGAAACCCAATGGCACATCCTCAAGCAGCAAACCTGAGAGTGCAGTGCGGTACGCCAGCATTTCATCGTCTGCCTGCTGCGCCGCAGCCAAGGTGGAGCCTACTATTCTAGAGGATAGGTTGAGCACGGCAAGCAGGTTACATTTACCGGCGATGTGTCGGATGTCGGTGGTGAATTACGAAATAGACGTAAGCTGGCGCTGCTGGCGGGTGGACCATGGATCCGAGACCTTGGTGAATGCAAAGGTGACGGGCTTATGGTCCGTGAAGGCTACAAACGCCCCGGCCATCCAGGAACTACTGGAAGTGCTGCACCACGTGGTGCATGGCGAGTAACTCCCGGTCAAAAGCACTGTTACGTTGTTCCGCAGGGTTCAGCTGGCGGCTGAAAAAGGCGAGAGGCCGCCATTGGCCGCTGAATGACTGTTCAAAAACACCTGTGACCGCAGAGTCCGTGGCATCCACGGTAAGGGGTGTGGGGGCATCGGCCGGCGGATGCCCAAGTATTGTCGTCCGTGCCAAGGTTCCCTTCACCCCTTCAATCACCGCCACGGCGACAGCATCCCATTGTATCTCCCGCCGCTTGCCCGTCAACAACTGGAAAAGTGGCCGCATTATTTTAGCCGCCACCGGCACGAACTGGTGGTAGAACGTCACCATACCCACAAATTCCTGGAGGTCCCGCACTGTGGATGGCCGCGGGAACTGGCGGAGTGCCTCAACCCTGTGCAGTAGAGGTACTGCTCCATGCCACATCACCCGGTGGCCCAGAAAGTCGATGGCCCGGAGGCCGAACTGGCATTTGCCAGGGTTAATAACCAAGCCATGTTCACTGAGGCGCTGGCACAATAAACGTAGGTGGGCGCAGTGCTCCTGCCACGAACGACTCGCCACGAGGATGTCATCCAAATAGATGAAAAGGAAGTCGAGCCCGCGCCCCATGATGTCCATTCGGTGCTGGAAAGACTGCGCAGCATTCTTGAGGCCAAAGGGCATCCGCAGGAACTCGAACAACCCGAACGGGGTGATGATTGCCGTCATCGGGACATCCTCCGGTCGCACGGGGATCTAGCCCCAGCCAGATGGCCTGGATAAGGGGAATAGGGTAACGATAGGTGGTTGTGGCCTCGTTAAGGCGGCGGTAGTCACCACCGCCTGCCCTACCTGCCCCCAGTGCCTATCGGCAGCGTGGAGGCCCATGGGCTGTTGGAGCGTTGGATGATGCCCATGGCCTCCATATTTCGAAACTCCGCCTTCGCTATCGGGAGCTTGTTAGGGGCAAGCTTGCGGGCGCGGGCGTGGAGTGGTGGACCCGTTGTGAGTATATGGTGCATGACACCATGTCTCGGGCTGGCCGAGTCAAACCCCGGGGTGACAATGTCCGGAGATTCGGTCAGTATCTGGGCATATACATTGTCCACCATCGCCACCGGGTTGCGGATTGGCGCGGCGGATGCAGCAGAGCGCAAGGAGATCTTCTCCAAAGTCAAAGTATGGACGATGCATTGCGCCCTCACGCCCACCAGGAGCGATTGCGCCCACAAGAAATCTGCGCTCAGCAGCGGCTGGGCCACGTCCACAATAATGAATGGCCAGGTGAAGTGGCACGTGCCAAGGATGATGGGAATAGTGCGGACGACATACATGCGGATAGGACTGCCATTCGCAGTAGTTAATGGGGGGGGAGGGCCCGCTTACCAGCACGTGCGTCCACTCCGGCGGGGGGCAAAATGCTGACCTCCGCCCTGGTGTCCACCAAGAACCTGAGCCCAGGCATATAGACGATGGATCTTGCCGACCACAGCGGTGACTACCAGCGTTTCCCGGAAACGAACATGGCTGGCGGTATTGGCGGGCCGCTGAACCCCAGCATAGGTGGTAGAAACACCACATCCTTCTTTCTGGCTCCTGCGCAGCTTGCGGCTCTTCGGAGCCTCTGGTGGGCGTGGCCCTAGGCTGCTGTGCCTTCCAGGGCACTGTGTCAATCTGATCCAGCACATCCGCTTCCTGCTACCTGGCCAGCCACAGCTCGTCGGCTCACTCCGCTAGCTTTAGAAGATCTTCAAAGCTAGCACCCGAGAGCTGCAGGTGGATGTCGTGCAGCATCTGCTGCAGAAAGCTATACTCAAAGAGTCGCCAGGGCCGGTAGTCGCCCATGAGCGCGAGCATCTCACTCATGAGGGCCGAGGGTTTCCGGTCGGCGAGCCCACCCATGTTCAGGATCCACGCCACTCCCTCCAGGAGGCTCAGCCTGAAGGTCCAGAGCAGCAGCTCCTTGAGGCCTACGTATTTTCCCTCCGCCGGCGAATTGTCCAGGTGTGGCACGACCCAACCGGCCGTTTCTTGGTCGAGGGCGCTCACCACGTAGTGGTAACGGGTCTCGTCGACCCTTACGTTGCGGATGTGAAGTTGTGACGGCCTGTTGGAACCATACCTGCGGCTGTGAGGTCCAGAATGTAGGCAGCTTCAGGGTGACCACATTGTGGTGGGTCTGGTTGGCAGCAACCAGTTTGCCACCTGGTTGGGAGCTGGCGGGGAGCATTTTTTCCTTGAAATTATTCTCCTTCTGAATTACATTTCTGGACGTCAGGGGTCACCAATCTAGCTCCAACCCACAGGAGCCAGCCAAGAATTAGACGGGACACAAAGTTGTGTGATGAAATGGTATTTAATAAGTTAACAGTGCTGCTCCCTACCAGGGCAAGGGCGTTGCCCGACCTTAAATACCCCCACGGAATAGCCCCATGGTCTGCGCCTCCCACACCAAGACACTTAACTCCTCCCTCCAGAGTTGAGGGTTCGCTCTTCCCATGGCTTGCCACCAGTTGCCGCCTCACCAAGCAAATTAACCTACAAACCTGAACATCTTTGGAGTGTGGGAGGAAACCAAAGATCTCGGAGAAAACCCACGTGGTTACACAGAGAACGTAGAAACGTACAAACGTACAGACAGCACCTGTAGTCAGGATCAAACCCGCATTCCTGGCGCTACAAGCACTCTAAGGCAGCAACTCTACCGCTGCGTAACTATGCCATTCTTTCCTTCCGCGGTTAAAGGCTGACAACTCAGGTGTGGAGTTGGAGTGGATTTTTATTGAGACAGATGTTGATAACCCAATGATGAAACAAAACCACACCAAAACAATGACAATCTCACCGACTGCATCAAATATATTGAAAAAAATCAGAGAGATGTGTATTGGTTTATTAAATAATCATTCAGCCCTGTAATGATATGAAGTGATACTTGCCCAGGAACTGAAGAATTCATACACAGTTGTGTGTACTGAATTGGACGACAGCAGAGAGGCTGCAGCAGCAGTAGCAGCACGATCAAGCACTTTGTTAATATCACAGGGAAATATCAGAGGTGGCGTCTCATGTCATAAACTCTACTTATGATCAAAGGAGCCTTGAAATTAAGTAGAGTGAAGCAAATGCAAAAACCACGGCAGGCCAGGCAAAATAGCATAAATTAAGAAAGTCAACAAAATGTTTTTCCTGCTCCAGTTGGAGAGGATCAATGGTGTGCCATCTGCCACAACATCTGAATCCATGGCATTTCATCCAACAGCACAGCTTGGTACAACAACACCATTGCAGCTTGCCAGCCAGCCCACACAATTAGAGAAATATAGCAATTTAAGCCATTTGAGAGTGACTATTTCAGTCCATACTGCTTGTCTCGTGTGTCAGTTAATGCCCCTCATCTTCAGGTTCTTCTACAATCATGTCCTAAGATTGGATTGTGTTCAATAGCCACATGTGTCAAAAGATATGTAGGAAGGAACTGCAGATGCCGGTTTACACCGAAGATAGGCACCAAATGCTGGAATAACTCAGTGGGTCAGGCAGCATCTCTGGAGGATAGGAATAGGTGACGTTTTGGGTTGAGCGTTCTTCCGCCTCCGAGTCAGGGGAGAGGGGAACTAGAGTTATGAAAAGGCACAGAGAACAAAAGAATGAAAGAACAAATCAAGGCCAGCAAGGATGATCTCGACCGCCGGTCTGCGGCCTACAACAACTTAAAGCCGCGGTCTCCGGTGAGGAAGAGCCGATCCTGGACTGACTCTGGACTCTGGTCCTGACCACGGGGGGGGGGGGGAAATGGAGGAGGACTGGCCAAATTTTGTGCCTTCCACCACAGTGATGAATGCTGTGGTGGATGTTTGTGTTACAGTTTTATTGTGGTTGTGTGTTCTTTATTATTGTATCGCTGCAGACAACCCAAAATTCCACCAGCCTGGCTGTGTGGCAATAAATTATATCTAATCTAATCTAATCTAATGATCAAGGAAAGGCTGAGTCCACAATGGTCCATTTTTGGCTGTGAGAATGGTGATAACAATGGGGTACAAACAATGAAACTAAGCAGGACGACAGTGAAACTAGCAGGACAACTACGGTGGGGGATTTAAACTGAGATAAATCAATATTCATAACCCTGGGTTGCAAGCTGCCCAAGCAAACTATGTGGTGCTGTTCCTCCAATTAGCTGCATTTTTGAGGCAGAACCTCCTGTAGGTCAGTATCAGGCAATGTCTACCACATTTTACAGCCTCCTCTGTGCCTGGGCGCTCGAGTTACCAAATCCAGTCAGTATGCTCTCCGGTATGTACGCTGGTTAAAGTCCTTAAGAGTATAGGGTAACATATTAAATTACCTCAGTCTTCTATGGAAGTAGAGGTGTAGATTAGCTCTCTTTGTGATTGCATCAATGAGCTGCATCCAGAAATGAGCAAGCTCAGGAACCTGAAGTCAATATTATGGGTCCAGATGCAGGGTCTCTTGATTCTACACTTATTTGACCCACTGAGTTCTTCCAGCAATTTACTTTCTGCTGCATTCTCTGGATTTGAGAAGAATAGGAAATCTCATTGAAACATACAATATTTTTAAACAGTTTGACAACCTACCTGCAGGGAAGACATTCCCTTCGACTGAGAAGTCTCAAAGCTAAAGCACCATTTCAGAATAAGGGTTAGACCATTTAGGACTGAGATGAGGTTAAAGAAAAAGTACCTGAGCCAACGAGTGATGAATCTTTAGAATTCTGTACTCTGTCTTTGTCATTCAAGATCAATAGATTTTGGGATATTAAGAGAACCAAGGAATATAGGAATAGTGATGGAATATGGTGCTATGTCAAAGTTATGTTCTTAATGAATGAAGATTTAGGCTCAGAGAGCTGGAGAGCCAACACCTGTTCCCATTTCTTATTGTCTTATTTTCATACTTCTATCCCCTTGAGTGAATTGCTAACCAAATAACAACTAAATAAATTTGCTTCGGATTAAGCATTAGGCAAATGGAAGTAATTTCACACCATTTAATGCAAGGGTTTGGAGCTGTGTAGGAAGGAAATGCAGTTGCTGGTTTAAACCGAAGATAGAGACAAAAAGCTGGAATAACTTGGGCAGCATCATGTGGAATTCTCTGCCTCAAAGGACGGTGGAGGTAGGTTCTCTGGGTGTTTTCAAGAGAGAGCTAGATAGGGCTCTTAAAAATAGCGGAGTCTGGGGATATGGGGAGAAGGCAGGAACGGGGTACTGATCTTAGATGATCAGCCATGATCACATTAAATGGCGGTGCTGGCTCGAAGGGCCGAATGGCCTACTCCTGCACCTATTGTCTATTGTCTATTGTCTATCTCTGGAGAGAAGCAATGGGTGACGTTTCGGGTCAAGACCTTCCCGAAGGCAAAGGTTGAAAGCAAAAGCAGAAAATGCCAACCACACACAGCAGGTCAGGCAGCAGATGTGGAGAGAGAAATTGAGCTAATGTTTCGGGTCAATTACTTTTCATAGAAAACAGGAAATATTTGTAAACAGACTTGTTTTAAGTAAAACGAATTTGGAGATCATTAATCATTAATATAAATTGTAAAGACCTCAGCTATTTACAATTTATATTAATGATCTGGATGAGGGAATTGAAGGCAACATCTCCAAGTTTGCGGATGACACTAAGCTGGGGGGCAGTGTTAGCTGTGAGGAGGATGCTAGGAGACTGCAAGGTGACTTGGATACGCTGGGTGAGTGGGCAAATGTTTGGCAGATGCAGTATAATGTGGATAAATGTGAGGTTATCCACTTTGGTGGCAAAAACAGGAAAGCAGACTATTATCTAAATGGTGGCCGATTAGGAAAAGGGGAGATGCAGCGAGACCTGGGTGTCATGGTACACCAGTCATTGAAAGTAGGCATGCAGGTGCAGCAGGCAGTGAAGAAAACGAATGGTATGTTAGCTTTCATAGCAAAAGGATTTGAGTATAGGAGCAGGGAGGTTCTACTGCAGTTGTACAGGGTCTTGGTGAGACCACACCTGGTGTATTGCGTACAGTTTTGGTCACCAAATCTGAGGAAGGACATTATAGCCATAGAGGGAGTGCAGAGAAGGTTCACCAGACTGATTCCTGGGATGTCAGGACTTTCATATGAAGAAAGACTGGATAGACTTGGCTTATACTCGCTAGAATTTAGGAGATTGAGAGGGGATCTTATAGAAACGTACAAAATTCTTATGGGGTTGGACAGGCTAGATGCAGGAAGATTGTTCCCGATGTTGGGGAAGTCCAGGACCAGGGGTCACAGCTTAAGGATAAGGGGGAAATCCTTTAGGACCGAGATGAGAAGAAACTTTTTCACACAGAGAGTGGTGAATCTCTGGAACTCTCTGCCACAGAGGGTAGTTGAGGCCAGTTCATTGGCTATATTTAAGAGGGAGTTAGATGTGGCCCTTGTGGCTAAAGGGATCAGGGGGTATGGAGAGAAGGCAGGTACGGGATACTGAGTTGGATGATCAGCCATGATCATATTGAATGGCGGTGCAGGCTCGAAGGGCCGAATGGCCTACTCCAGCACCTATTTTCTATCTATCTATGTATCTATGGAGTATTTTCAGAATTTTCCCTTACAGCTGGGAGTGCAGATGGATTGGAATTTGTAATGATTTGTCTGACTTGGGAGAAAGGAGGCTGAGCTGGAAAGATAAAAATTACCAGCCTGGAAGTGATGACTTGAGTCGCAGAGCTGGCGAGCATGACCTGCCAGGCTAAAAGGTGAGGCAAATCAGCCTGGGACCAAAATGAAGATCATCTTCTACTGTTGAGTTTAGTTTAGTTTAGAGATACAGTGTGGAGACAGGCTCTGCGGCCCACCGAGACCGTGCCGACCAGTGATCCCCGTACATAGAAACATAGAAACATAGAAAATAGGTGCAGGAGTAGGCCATTCGGCCCTTCGAGCCTGCACCGCCATTCAATATGATCATGGCTGATCATCCAACTCAGTATCCTGTACCTGCCTTCACTCCATACCCCCTGATCCCTTTAGCCACAAGGGCCACATCAAACTCCCTCTTAAATATAGCCAATGAACTGGCCTCAACTACATTCTCATCTCAGTCCTAAAGGATTTCCCCTTTATCCTTAAACTGTGGCCACTTGTTCTGAACAATCTTCCTGCATCTAGCCTGTCCAACCCCTTAAGAATTTTGTAAGTTTCTATAAGATCCTCCCTCAACTAGCACTATCCAAGACACGAGGGACAATTTACAATTTTTACTGAAACCAAATTAACCTGCAAACCTGGACATCTTTGGAATGTGGGACGAAACTGGAGTACACAGAGAAAATCTACGCGGTCACGGGGAGAACGTACAAACACCATACAGCCAGCACTCGTAATCAGGATTCAACCCAGGTCTCTGGCACTGTAAAGCAGCAACTATACCACTGCGCCACTGTGCCGTTCCTTATGTGCATTATGTTATTCATTATGCAACCTCTAAATGATTGAATGTAGGCCGTTAGTGGGAGTATTTGGTCATTGCAGATACCATCAAAAGCAAGCACCGCTTCAAAAATGCAACCAATATCACCAAAGGCCCACATCACCCTGGCAATGCCTCATTTGGCTTCTACCATAAAAACCAAAAACCACCAGGTTCAAGAACAGCTCTTTTAGATGTTGTTCAGATGTATGTGGATTTTCACAAAGTCAAAATCCTTTGGATCTCCCTTTCTCAAAGAGGAATGGAAGCAGAAGCTTTAAATATGTTTAAGGCAGAAGTAGTCAGTAATTGATAAGCAAAGGGATAAGTGGTTATTAGGGATAGAGTGGAATGTCGAGTTAAGGTCATATTAAGGTCAGACATGATCCTATTAGAATCAAATACACAGGACAAGATGTTAAGAAGTCCCTTGTGCCAATAGGTGGGGAGCATTTCACGACATTCGTTGATTGTTGAGAGTGGTAGACGCTCAACATCAGTGGGGGACGGGGGGGGAGGAGGGGATACGTATATCTTGGCCTGGGTAACCTTCAGGACAGTTGGGCACAGGACACATCATCAGTAGTGTACCCTTGCATCACTGGGTGTTTCGGCCTTTTAACACTATACACCCTCCACAAGGGCAGCCCACTGCAGGATGATCAGCCCTCAGCGCGTGTCCCGTGTCAAACCGTCCCAAAGATTCACCCTGAAGTACTTGGGGCCCAGCATGGGTCTTTCCGCTTGAGCCAAATCCACCGGCTGCTTCTTTCAGCCGCCTCTGAGAGTGATCTTATGGTCTTCCGCAGAGCCTGACCGTGGATTCCAAGCTCCTTCAGCAGTCTGATGGTAGATGACGCAACAAATCCTCTGCATCCCACTTCAACTGGATGGACTTTGGTGTTCCAGCCACGCTGCGTTGCCTCTGCTGCAAGCTCTGCGTAGCGCAGCTTCTTACGCTCATAGGCCTCCTCAACAGAGTTCTCCCATGGAACTGTGAGCTCTATGATGTAAGCAGTCTTCTGTGAAGGGGACCAGAACACCAAGTCTGGCCTGAGGTTGGTGGAAGCAATTTCAGGTGGAAAAACTAGTTGTCGGCCGATGTCCGCCAGCATCCTCCAGTCGCGGGCCCTGCATAGGTTTAAATGACAGAGAAAGATATAGAAGCCAAATGCTCTATTCATATTTTGAATTAATATGTTCACATGTTCTGGTTCTGATTCCTCTTTGGGTATAACAAGAGTTTTTTTTTAGTTTTTATAGATACAGAGTGAAAACAGGCCCTTCGGCACACTGAGTCCACCCCGACCAGCAATCTCCACACATTAACACTATCCTACACACATTACGGAAAATTTACAAGCCAGTTAACCTACAAACCTGTACTTCTTTGGAGTGTGGGAATAAACCGAAGATCTTGGATAAAGCCCAGGCAGTCATGGGGGTGAACCGCCGTACAGCGCCCATAGTCGGGATCAAACCCAAGTCTCTGGAGCTGCAAGCACTGCAAGCCAGCAACTCTACCACTGCACCACCATGCTGCCTAAATAAACCAAAGTTATCATGAATTATAGTGTATAAGTGAAAGCTGCCCGTCATTATTTTCATGAGTTGTCTGAGGGTGTAAGTAAGAGACACATAATGATCATGGTGTAAGGGACACGTATTTGTCAGGATTCTCCCTTCCCCTGGGGCAAGACTGGTGATTAATGTTTCAACTTGCCTGTGGCACTTATTGTGGTTAGCATTCAAAGACTCAGTGTCATAAATCTGCCACCACCGTTGGAATTTATAAGTGCGTTTGTGAATGGATGAGGGATGAACAGTGAACTGGTTGCTTCTGCTCAAAAGAGTCAAAATAATCAAGGGCTTCCAATGGTGGTTGGAGAATTTGCCACTGCAGATCTGTCAGTCAATGTGTAAATATTGACTTATTTTATAAAACATGTTTCCTGAAATGAATGACAATATATCTCATGGACCCTTGTTGTGTTACCTTTTTGCAACCACCTTTCATTGATGGTAGGATGCTCTGATTATAGTGGACTTTGTCCTTATCGCTGTATTGATGTGAATCCCAATACATCAGGTGATGGAGGTAAACATTATCTGGTGTGATTAAATTAATCTCCCTGTAATTTAAATACACAAACAGAAATTGCTATAAATAGTTGTGTTTCTTTTATTATTTCCATTAAAATTTTTGGCATGTTTCTTTTTTTTTTAATGGACAGATAGAACTACAGCAAAGAGAGACAATTTTAGTTTAGTTTAGTTTAGTTTATTGTCACGTGTACCGAGGTACAGTGAAAAGCTTTTGTTGTGTGCTAAGCAATTAGCAGAAAAACAATACATGATTACAATCGATCCATCCACAGTGTACAGAAACATGATAAAGGGAATGACGAGAATAACATGAATAACAAATGGAATGCTATTCTACTTCCCATTTTCTTGTCAAATTTAACTTTGGTATTTTCATCCAGGACATTTTTATGAATTGTAAGAAACTGAGGTGCCAACATCAATGTATGAGGCACACCATTTATTACATCTAGAGTACCAGTAGAAAAAAACATCATTTATGCCATCTCTCTGTTTCCTGTGATCCATCCAATCTTCTATTCATGTTCAACATTACATTTTGCATCGAGCTTTTATTTTTTAACAACCTTTATATGACATCTTATAATATGCCTTCTGACAGAGTACACTGCATTTACCCAATCTCCTTTATCAACCACACGTTACTTCTTCAAAGAACACCAATAAATTGGCCAATTTACACTTCACAAAATCATCTTGACTGTTTACCTTGAATTTTAAGTGCCTAACTAAAATGTAACTCGTTTCATTAGTAATTGCCTTTAATATTCTGCCTACATCAGATTGTAATATATGTAATAAGGAAGTGCAGATGCTGGTTTAAACCGAAGATAGACACAAAGCTGGAGTAACTCAGCGGGACAGGCAGCATATCTGGAGAGAAGGAATAGGGGACTTTTTGGGTCGAGACCTTTCTTCAGACTGGGGAATGCAATCTGAAGAAAGGTCTCGACTCGAACGTCGCCCATTCCTTCTCTCCTGTGTCTATCTTGATATTGTAATATAACTGTCTTTAAATTTCTACTGCCCCTCCCTTTTGGAATAAGGGAATTGCATTTGGTCTTTTTGAATCTGAAGGAACCATGGAGCTGCACCAGTTTGTTCTGCACCAAGTGCAGGCAGGTGGGACTATTGGAGCTGGGACATGTTGGCCGGTATGGACAAGTTGGGCAGAAGGGCCTGTTTTCACACTGTATCACTCTACGACTCCATGACTCCATGACTTCATTGGTGATTGGAATGTTCTCTCCTCTTTTCCCAATCCTGATTAACAGTTATTTCAGAAATGTGACGTACGTTTCATAATCATAATGCAGAATCCTAGAGTCATACAGCACGGAAACAGGCCCTTTGGGCCCACTTGCCCAGACCGACAGAGGTGTCACATTCACACTAGTCCCACCTGCCCGCGTTTGGCCCATATCCCTCTGAACCTTTCCTATCCATGTACCTGTCCAAGTGTCTTTCGTGATGGCTGATACAAAATCTCTGATTAGTTGATCAGCCACTTGAGTATTCTCCATTATTAACTCCACAGATATTTTTTCCATAACGCAATGTAACTCCTTTCTCTTAAATCTACTGATCGTTCCTTCAAGATGGTGCCGGAAAATGGTGTCTCTTTACATGTTCTTCACAGGGAAGGATAACTATCAACACAATACAATCATAGAATCATAGAATGATACAATATGGAAACAGGCCCTTCGGCTCAATGCCCACACCGGCCAACATGTTCCAGCTACACTAGTCCCACCTGCCTGTGTTTGGTCCTTATCTCTCCAAACTTGTCCTATCCATGTACCTGTCTAATTGTTTCTTAAATGTTGGAATAGTCCCAACCTCATCTGCCTCCTCCGGCAGCTTGTTCCATATACCCACCACGCTTTGTGTGCAAAAGTTATACCTTACATTCCTATTAAATCTTTTCCCCTTCACCTTGAACCCATATCCTCTGGTCCTCAATTCCCCTACTCTGGGAAGATATTCTGTGCATCTACCCAATTTATTCCTCTCATGATTTTTTACACCTCTATAAGATCACCCCTCATCCTCCTGCGCTCCAAGGAATAGAGACCCAGCCCACTCAACCTCTCCCTGTAGCTCAGATCCTTTAGTTCTAGCAACATCCTCATAAATCTTCTCTGAACCCTTTCAAGCTTGACAATATCTTTCCCAGAACTGAACACAATACACTAAATGCGATCTCACCAACTTCTAATACAACTGCAACATGACCTCCCAACTTCTAAACTCAATCTTGCTACTCTTTTAAATATATTTTCTACATGTAAATCTAACTACAAACTGAGTACAATATTCTACACTCTGTACCTTCCCCTTCATTCTATCTATTGTACTTGAGTTTGACGTGATTGTATTTATAAATAGTATTACCTGCTCTGAGTGGAGATCATGCAAAACAAAGCTTTTCACTGTAACTCAGTACACATAACAAAAATAAACCTAAACCTAAGCGTAGAATCTCTGAATAAGTGTTGTTATATGTCCATCTTACTTTTGTTTTCATACCATTTTTATTCTTATTAATCTATTAGTAATTTATAGCTGGTCATTATAATTTTTCCAGTATTTTGAGCTACCACCCATCGTTTTGCAATTAAGTATTTTTCTTTAAGTTTGATTCCATCTTCGATTGTTTAGTTGCGCAAGGATGTTAGGCCCCAAATCAATTCCATGGTAAAGCTTTATGCATTGATTCAGGTACTTAGCCATTGAGTAATGCATCAAATGTTAAGGAAGCCACTGTCTGTGTGATCACAGGTGGTACTTGACCTTACGACAGCACTACTGCAAAGTCTTCATATCATCTGATTTCCCGACCATCCAAAAGTCCAATCTCAGCCTCCAGCATTCTTATCTCATGATCATCCAATACATCTGGGATGATCCTAGTTAGTTACAACTTTATGCCATATATCCTTACTACTGGAAATGATCCCTACATGAAGACAAATAATAACCTCGGGTCCATGAGGTGGCATGGTGGCACAGCGGAGGAATTGCTGCTTTATAACGCCAGAGAACTGGGTTCGATCCTGACGATGGATGCTGGTCTGTACGGAGTTTGTATGTTCTCCCCATGACCTGCATGGGTTTTCTCAGGGTGCTCTGGTTTGCTCCTACACTCCAAAGACATACAGGTTTGTAGGTTGTGTTCAAAAGGGAACTGCAGATGCTGGAATATCGAAGGTACACAAAATTGCTGGGGAAACTCAGCGGGTGCAGCAGCATCTATGGAGCGAAGGAAATAGGCAACGTTTCGGGCCGAAACGTCTGAAGAAGGGTTTCGGCCCGAAACGTTGCCTATTTCCTTCGCTCCATAGATGCTGCTGCACCCGCTGAGTTTCCCCAGCAATTTTGTGTACCTTCAGGTTTGTAGGTTAATTGGCTTGATATAATTGTAAATTGTCCCTAGAGAGTGTTAGTGTGTGGTGATCGCTGGACTCAGTGGGCCGAAGGGCCCTTTTCCACACTGTTTCTCTGAAACAAATCTAAACATGAAAATCAAATGTGGCAAATCGGTGAAAAGTGGAATCAAATAGGGAAACCAGTGATTGGGAATTCAAAGCTGAACTGGTTTAAATGGCCAGATTGCCCGCACAGGGGCTGGATGTGGGATGGCTCTGAATGAAACATATCACGCTTTCTGTTTTCTGCATCACTGCGTTTTGTAAGTGTTACACTTTGGCACTAGAGCTTTGACTTGTTATGGAAGCAGAAATGTTCATAGTCCAGCGTCAGTTCAGGATTTGAAGAGTTCCAAGCTGGCAATGGATACCGACTGTTTTCACTGTATGAAGGCTCTGTTTCAATGTGGCAGCTTGCAGTGCTATACAAGCAGGACAACAAGGCAACTAGTTGCATTTTCGAGGAATTGCTAAAGGTTCATGATATTAGAATGTCAGAGCTTCACAACGAAAAGAATCACTTATGGTCATGTCCCATTTAGGCGATTTTTCAGGTGACTGCCTGCGACTGTCAGAGTGGAACACACACACACACATATCGCAGGCTGGGAACAGGGCAAGTGGGGGGGGAGCGCTGTCTGAAATTCACACGATGCAATGCCACGGTGATACAGACAAACACCGCGATGAACAGGAAGTTTGGCGCTGTAATTAAGACGGCTAAGAACAGTGTATGGTAAGTCCTTTAAAAGGGGGGGGGAGAAGGTGGAGAAGGGGGGAGAAGGAGTGGAGACAACCTTTATGAGCCAGACAACTTTTAAGAAGCCAGAGATACATGGCTGTGAAGTACGGCGGCATTTAACATTACTGGTCAGTTATCCTTGGATCTGAAAACTACAGCTTACATTTTTTTCCCCCAATGATCCAATGAAATTCACTGGTCAGCACCGGCTACAACCTACAAGAACCTACGAGAACCTACCAGAACCTTCGACCTCCTGGCAACCCACTCGGACCTCCTGGCGACCCACCTACGGCACGAGAATTCTCGTTACTCTCCATGGCGACTTCATTCTAGTCGCCGCTAATTTTTCAACATGTTGAAAAATTCACAGCGACCATAATGAGGCCGCGACTAGTTCCCAGAATGCGGGAACTCCTCACAACCATGAAGGCGACTCCCCAGCAACCACCCGCGAACATGTGGCGACCATTGGAGCGACTGCATAGTCTCCTGCAGTCGCCTAAAAAGTCGCCGAAGTGGGACAGGCCCATTAGCTTCAGATCGACACAAAATGCTGGAGTAACTCAGCGGAACAGACAGCATCTCTGGAGAGAAGGAAAGTCATGGGAGAGGAAGTCTAGAGATATAGAAGGTTAAGGCATGAAAATGACAGATCGAAGCTTATGATGATAAGGAAATGTAGAATGGTTCATTGTTATCTGAGGGGAAGTTGACAATGAGGCATACAATGAGTAATATTTAATCAGGAGGACAAGTCGGAGAACTAGGATGGGGGAGGGATGGAGTGAGAGGAAAAGCAAGGGTTAGTTGAAGTTAGAGTAATCACCATTCATGCCGTTGGGTTGTAAGCTGCCCAAGCGAAATATGAGCCGTTTTCCTCCAATTTGCATTAGGCCTCACTCTCACTCAGTTTAGTTTACTTTATCATTGTTACGTGTGCAGTGAAAAGTATTTAGAAACATAAAACATAGAAAATAAGTGCAGGAGGAGGCCATTCGGCCCTTCGAGCCTGCACCGCCATTCATTGTGATCATGGCTGATCGTCCCCTATCAATAACCCGTGCCTGCCTTCTCCCCATATCCCTTGACTCCACTAGCCCCTAGAGCTCTTTCTAATGCCCCTGTCCCACTTAGGAAACCTGAATGGAAACATCTGGAGACTTTGTGCCCCACCCAAGGTTTCCTGGAGGTTTTTGTCAGTCTTCCTACCTGTTTCTAACTACATGCAACCTCCGGCAACCACCTGCAATCTCCGGGAACCGCACGGAAACCTTGGGTGGGGCGCAAAGTCTCCAGAGGTTTCCATTCAGGTTTTTTAAGTGGGACAGGGGCATAATTCTCTCTTAAATCCATCCAGTGATTTGGCCTCCACTGCCCTCTGTGGCAGGGAATTCCACAAATTCACAACTCTCTGGGTGAAAAAGTATTTTCTCACCTCTAGATGGCCTCCCCGTTATTCTAAGACTGTGACCTCTGGTTCTGGACTCGCCCAACATTGGGACAATTTTTCTTGCATCTAGCTTATCCAGTCCTTTTAAAATTTTATATGTTTCTATAACAAACCCCCTCATCCTTCTAAAGTCCAGTGAATACAAGCCTAGTCTTTTCAATCTTTCCTTATATGACAGTCCCGCCATCCCAGGGATCAATCTCGTGAACCTATGCTGCACTGCCTCAATCACAAGGATGTCCTTCCTCAAATCTGTTTGCATGTTATCTGGTCAAAGAAAGGCTATACATAAATACAGTCAAGCCATCCACAGTGCGCAGATAAAGGGTAAAGGGTACAACATTCAGTGCAAGAAAGAACTTAGGATTTATAAATGCCACCTGATTATGTAGACTGCCTACTATATATGGCCTTGAAAAATCTTGAATCAATAAATGGCTTTATGATTTTTGTGGGTGATTACAAGATGAATTGGAATATCATATCCACATATTACACGCAGTGTGGAAGTGAAGGTGATCGGAGCATCAATCTTACTTAACTCGAGCATCTGTTACATGTCGACAGCAGAAACTATTGGCAGAGGCAATGCCTAATTTCTCAAGACACTGTTAATGTGTTTTTGGAGAACGTTTTGCTAAAATTCCCACCTCTTCCTTTCCAGCACAAAATAATAAAATAGGGACTCCTTTGGCCAAAATTATTTTGGGGTCAAGTGAGATGTTAAGAACTTACAGATCATTGAACTGACACGAACACAACGGTAACACTTCTACATTTAATGAAGGTTAAGGGCCTGTACCACGAGCATGCGACCTGCATGCGGCAAGCGCGACCAAACCGGAAGTGGGGGCCGCGCGGAGATTGAGTGATTCCCGTACAGGGCCAGTCCCACCAGCATGCGCCTGCATGCAGCGAAGTGACCAAACCGGAAGCGGGGGCCGTGCGGAGGTCGAGTGAGTGACGTGAAGTTCGAGCGAAGTCCGCGGGAAGTTTGCGCGTGACAACGGCGTCAAGACGCTGCATACTGCGTCGAGACGCTGCTCATGCCTGTCGAGGCGGTGCGTATGGCGTCGAGGTGGCTGCGGGCCAGCAGGCCGTTGCCGCGCGGAATTTTTGAACACGGTCAGTTTTTCGGAGCCCCGCGAGATGTTGGGACCAGCTCCGCACAACTCCATATGGCTCCGGCGATCGAAGTGGGACCGGCCCCGCGAGGCCGTAAGGCTCAAGCGACCACGTTAGGTCGCGCTTGCCGCACGGAGTCGCATGCTTGTGGGTCAGTCCCTTAAGATACCAAGTGAGGAGTCAGTCCCATTTCATTTGTTTAATGGTTGGCTGCTGCCCTGTGAAGTTTGACACCTCATGTGCAGTGAAAATAATTATTGGGAGAAAGTAAGGACTTTATTAACACTGCTTGATGGTCAAAAGTAGCAGGGTTGCTTCCTTCTTCACCTTCAAGCTACCTTCTTCTCGATAAATTCATGTCAATGGAGCAGAATTAGGCCATTCGGCCCATCGAATCTACTCCACAATTCATTCATGGCTGATCTATCTTTCCCTCTCAACCCCATTCTCCTGCCTTCTCCACCTAACCTTTGACACCCCTACTAATCAAGTAGCTGTCAATCTCCCCTAAAAATACCCAAAGACCTGGCCTCCACAGCCGGCCATGGCAATGAATTCCACAGATTCACCACCTTCTGGCTAGAGAAATTCCTCATTTCCTTTTTATAGATGCGTCCTTTTATTTTGAGGCTAATGCCATCTGGTCCGGGACATTCCCACTAGTGGAAACATCCTCTCCACATCCACGCTATCCTGGCTTTTCAATGAGATTACCCTCATCCTTCTAAACTCCAGCAAATACAAGCCCAGATCTGTCAAAAGCTCATCAAATATTAACTCAATCATCCCTGGGATCATTCTCGTAAACCTCCATGGCTAGCACAATCCTCCTCAGATATAGGTACCAAACCTGCCCGTAATACTCCAACTGCTTTACAAGGCCTCAGCATAACATCCCATATAACAAACTGTGCCAACCACACACATCATACAGACAGAGCCTTCCTCTCAACAGCTTTCTCTGGAGTTCACCTTGTTCTAACCCGAAAGCATGTATGTTAAGCAAGCAAACCTCTGCTCACCTGATATTTTTAAAGGTAATTCCACAGGAGATTTTCCGTGCCTTTTTCATGGTATATTCGGAACGGAAATACTACCCTGGACTGAATTGAGGTTGAGAATTTGTTTTAACAAAGGAATGAAAAACAAACGGTGGACACCCATGGATGTTATCTATCAGGCGGGAGTCAAGATTTGTGCTTATTTGATTTAAAATACACAATGTCCATTTCCGTTGAGTTTCCTATGCATGGGAATTGGTCCCTGGTGTGATAACCCTACAATAAAATTGCACTTTCTTATTCAACTGTGTCTTAATAATTTATTAACTACTTTTCCTTTACAGCAATTGGGGATTTATGTTTTAATTTTGTTCATTTTATTACTAAAGCCACTCATTGTTACTGCATGCCTGCCTGAGGTATATTACAGTTTGAGGAATATTATTTGCAAAATGCACAAAGTTGATAGATTGTGAGTTGAAATTGAAATAAAAAAATTAAATGTGAGAACCATTCAGCACTTTTGAAAGAAAAATCAGAAATGTTATCAAAGAGAAAAAGAAAATGAAGTTTGCGAGCCCTTTGGAAAATGTGCTGGACCAGAAAAATAAATGTTTCTGCATTAAATCAGACTGAACTCTGCATAATCTGGATTCAGCACCTGATACACACAGTAGACATGTAAAAGTGAAATGATTGATGTTGCACTGCATTTCATAACATTTACACTGCATCTTGAATGCTGATGGGGTGCCTTTGTTTCAAAGGTGATGAAGCATGTGTTTTATATAGTTCACAGCCTGCAGAAAAAAAACAGTCATACTTGATTGTGGCTTTCCATACGTTAGCGATGACTGCTTAGACAAACAATCCTAAGGAGGTAAAGTGCCCACATATTGAGGACAAACTATTTCACATAATTTAGTCTTTATTTTTCCTATTGCGATGTGTTGGAAGCTGACTCATGCAGAAACTGTTGAAAGTGAAACATTGATTAAGATGTGTTGAACAGAGCATCTGCTGTTTGTTAACAGCCAAATGGTGCCCAAATACCAATATTTTGCTATTTTGGAATTTTAGCAACCTTGGTATTGCGCATTGATTGCAATCACATTCCTCTTCCCCCTCTACTCCCACCAAAAGCCCACCCACTGCTTCCCCAGCACAACCTTCACCAAACATAAACTATTTGTGAGACATGTGCATAAAATCGTGAGAGGAATAGATCGGGTTGATGTACAGAGTCTCTTGCCCGGAGTAGGTGAACCGAGGACCAGAGGACATAGGTGAAGTGGAAAATATTTGATAGGAATCTGAGGGGTAACTTTTTCACACAAAGGGTGATGGGTGTATGGAACAAGCTGCTACAGGAGGTAGTTGAGGCTGGTGTGGGCAAGTTGGGCTGAAGGGTCTGTCTCCACGCTGTATCACTCTATGACTCCATATGTCGTCATGTGCCCAATTGGCAAAAGCAATTGTGTGTCCCGGTGAACGTTATAATGAAATAGATAGGGTTCGCTCAACCAACAGTTGATTCTTTAAATAGCAAATGCTAGAAATCTGAATCATTGGAACTGGGAATTTACTTTAACCAAAATAAATTCCCTTTGATCAAGGTTCCCTTGATAGTGACCTATGATCACCCTCTGAGAGAGCATCTTTAAACTGATATGTCAACGGTTTCCCTTTTGCCTGGCTGACCCTGCTGAGTCATAGAGTCATACAGCGTGGAAACAGCCTGTTCAGCCCAACTTGCCCACACCGACCAACATGTCCCAGCTACACTAGTCCCACCTGCCTGTGTTGGGTCCATAATCCCTCTAAACCCGTCCTTTCCATGTACCGATCTAAATGTTGCATAAACGTTGTGATAGTCCCTGCCTCAACTACTTCATCTGGCAGCTCGTTTCATACACCCACTGTGAAGAAGTGACTCTTCAGGTTCCTATTAAATCTTTCCCCCCTCACCTTAAACCTATGTCCTCTGGTTCTTGATTCCTCTAATCTTGGCACAAGACTCTGTGTGTCTATCCGATCTATTCCTCTCATGATTTTGTACAAAAAAGTGTTTCTAGTAATTTGTCCTTTACCTAGTTCACCTTTGATCGCCTGTCTTATTACCTCCACATTTGGCTCATTTTTGAATCTTATTTGTTGATCACAAGTACTTAGTGATGTCTGACAGCATTGAGGGTGTTGTACAATTTGTTGTTGGCTTGCAATTCGTTATTGTGGGACATTCAAGCCTTTGAGACTATTCTACCATTCAACTAGATCTTGGCCAATGTATATTTGTATTCCGTTTGTAATCTTAAATATCCTAACATAAGTCTTTTAAACACAGCAGCTGATCTATTCCCAATGGAATGATTGCATGAAAGAGTGAAATGATTAATTATAATTTATTGAATTTAGCTTTCATTCTGCACTCTGTACTAAAATCAAAAACAGAACTAGTTAAGATGCCGCTGTAAAGGTTCGATTTCAAATTAATTTGCACTGAAGGACGTTCCTTATCTCTTCTCACTTTTCTGAGCTAAATAGTGTCAATAAATCACTCCTGGAAATTATCTGGTCATTATCACATTTTTGTTTGTTAGGTGTTATGTGCTAATTAGTTTTAATTTTATACCAAGAGTACAAATGACAGTCCTTCTGAAGTATTTCAAAGCTGCAAAAAGCATTAAGCCCCATGTCCCACTTAGGAAACCTGAACGGAAACCTCTGGAGACTTTGTTCCCCACCCAAGGTTTCCGTGCGGGCCCCGGAGGTTCCCGGAGGTGTTTGTCTGTCTCCCTACCTGCTTCCACTACCTGCAATCTCCGGCAACCACCTGCAACCTCCGGGAACCGCACGGAAACCTTGGGTGGGGCGCAAAGTCTCCTGAGGTTTCCGTTCAGGTTTCCTAAGTGGGACAGGGGCATTACCTTCACGTTAGTAAAATCAGTAAAAGGCATATGGACTTTTTTCTGTATTCCACCAGCTGTAAATTGAGCCATAACCTGTACTGCTGAGATAAAGTTTTATTTTTTGGCAAATTGCTATTTTCGTCTGGGACAGGGATTTGGAAATGCTATACAATCATTCCCCTTAGTCGCTGGGCGTCATCCTCTAGTCTGGTTATCCAAATGTGCAGTGTGTCTCACTTCTACTGCCCAGACTGGCAACTCAGGATGCATGATATTTGGGAGTGGAAATAAGCACTTGCATTCATCCTGGACTGTATACATCCAGATACTGCGCTCTGCCAATGCACTTCATGGCCAAATGGATCAGAAGCCATTGTTAATTTTGTTTGATGACACTGAGCCTGTACTCGCTGGAGTTTAGAAGGATGAGGGGGAACCTCATTGAAACTTACCAAATAGTGAAAGGCTGGATAGAGTGCATGTGGAGAGGATGTTCCACTAGTGGGAGAGTCTAGGACCAGAGGTAATAGCCTCAGAATTAAAGGACGTTCCTATTGGAAGGAGATGAGGCAGAATTTCCTTAGTCAGAGGGTGGTGAATCTATGGAATTCATTGTCACTGTGGAGGCCGTCAATGGATATTCTATGATGGTGATAGATAGATTCTTGACTAGTATGGTTGTCAGGGGTTATGGGGAGAAGGCCGGAAACAGGGTTGGGAGAGAGAGATAGATCAGTCATGATTGAATGGCGGAGTAGACTTGATGAGCCGAATTGCCTAATTCTGCTCCTATCCCTTATGAACTTATGAATTTAATATGATGATCTGCACACGGATTACCTGAGTGCCTGCTTTTCATCCACGGGTGTAAGCAAAGATATTTCATCCTCAATACCCTGGGATCTAAGGAGAGCTGGCTAATTGAATCTAAAGGTACACAAAAATGCTGGAGAAACTCAGCGGGTGCAGCAGCATCTATGGAGCGAAGGAAATAGGCGACGTTTTGGGCCGAAACCCTTCTTCAGACTGATGGGGGGTGGGGGGGAAAAGGAAGAAAAAAGGGAGGAGGAGGAGCCTGAGGGCGGGGGGATGGGAGGAGACAGCTCGAGGGTTAAGGAAGGGGAGGAGACAGCAACGGCTAGCAAAACTGGGAGAATTCAACGTTCATGCCATCCGGACGCAAGCAACGCAGGCGGAATATGAGGTGCTGTTCCTCCAATTTCCGGTGTTGCTCAATCTGGCAATGGAGGAGACCCAGGACAGAGAGGTCGGATTGGGAATGGGAGGGGGAGTTGAAGTGCTGAGCCACCGGGAGTTCAGTTAGGTTATTGCGGACTGAGCGGAGGTGTTCGGCGAAACGATCGCTCAACCTACGCTTAGTCTCCCCGATGTAAATCAGCTAACATCTAGAGCAGCGGATGCAGTAGATGAGGTTGGAGGAGATACAGGTCCCTAATCTAAGATACTTTGTCGCTAATCTAAAATTGGCTTCATGAAAAGTGGCAGAGGGTTGTGGTGCAAGGATGCTTTTACGAACGGAAGTCAATAGTGCTGATTAATGTTGAACCATTGTTTTGTGTGTGGGCGTGCGTGTGTGCGTATGTGTGTGTGCATGTGTGTGTGTGTGTGTGTGTGTGTGTGTTTTGTTTTGCTTGAAATAAAGGAGGCAGAGGCATGGTCTAATAGAGATGCACACATTTATAAGAGGCATAGACGGTGTAGATATGTGTACAGAGGCATAGTGTAGATATTTGTATACATCTGTATGTGTGTATATATGTGCATGTGTGAGCGTGTGTATGTGTATGTGTGTATCTATATTACTAAAAGTCTGATCTGGACCACATCCTGTTGTTTTGTATATTGATTTTAGAAAAAACGCTGTCACTTACGGCTGTGATTTTTGGCCATTTTACTCAGAGTCCCCCTCCGCTGTGCAGGACAAGAGGATTTTTCTCATCGATGAAAAATAAGAGAGTTATTAGTGTTTAAAAAAATGTTGAGATACTCTCTCCTGTCAATCACGCCATAGAAACATAGAAACATAGAAACATAGAAATTAGGTGCAGGAGTAGGCCATTCGGCCCTTCGAGCCTGCACCGCCATTCAATATGATCATGGCTGATCATCCAACTCAGTATCCCGTACCTGCCTTCTCTCCATACCCTCTGATCCCCTTAGCCACAAGGGCCACATCTAACTCCCTCTTAAATATAGCCAATGAACTGGCCTCGACTACCCTCTGTGGCAGGGAGTTCCAGAGATTCACCACTCTCTGTGTGAAAAAAGTTCTTCTCATCTCGGTTTTAAAGGATTTCCCCCTTATCCTTAAGCTGTGACCCCTTGTCCTGGACTTCTCCAACATCGGGAGCAATCTTCCTGCATCTAGCCTGTCCAACCCCTTAAGAATTTTGTAAGTTTCTATAAGATCCCCTCTCAATCTCCTAAATTCTAGAGAGTATAAACCAAGTCTATCCAGTCTTTCTTCATAAGACAGTCCTGACATCCCAGGAATCAGTCTGGTGAACCTTCTCTGCACTCCCTCTATGGCAATAATGTCCTTCCTCAGATTTGGAGACCAAAACTGTACGCAATACTCCAGGTGTGGTCTCACCAAGACCCTGTACATCTGCAGTAGAACCTCCCTGCTCCTATACTCAAATCCTTTTGCTATGAAAGCTAACATACCATTCGCTTTCTTCACTGCCTGCTGCACCTGCATGCCCACTTTCAATGACTGGTGTACCATGACACCCAGGTCTTGCTGCATCTCCCCTTTTCCTAGTCGGCCACCATTTAGATAATAGTCTGCTTTCCTGTTTTTGCCACCAAAATGGATAACCTCACATTTATCCACATTATACTGCATCTGCCAAACATTTGCCCACTCACCCAGCCTATCCAAGTCACCTTGCAGTCTCCTAGCATCCTCCTCACAGCTAACACTGCCCCCCAGCTTAGTGTCATCCGCAAACTTGGAGATATTGCCTTCAATTCCCTCATCCAGATCATTAATATATATTGTAAATAGCTGGGGTCCCAGCACTGAGCCTTGCGGTACCCCACTAGTCACTGCCTGCCATTGTGAAAAGGACCCGTTTACTCCTACTCTTTGCTTCCTGTTTGCCAGCCAGTTCTCTATCCACATCAATACTGAACCCCCAATGCCGTGTGCTTTAAGTTTGTAAACTAATCTCTTATGTGGGACCTTGTCGAAAAAGCCTTCTGGAAGTCCAGATACACCACATCCACTGGTTCTCCCCTATCCACGCTACTAGTTACATCCTCGAAAAATTCTATAAGATTCGTCAGACATGATTTACCTTTTGTAAATCCATGCTGACTTTGTCCAATGATTTCACCACTTTCCAAATGTGCAGCTATCCCATCTTTAATAACTGATTCTAGCAGTTTCCCCACTACCGATGTTAGACTAACTGGTCTGTAATTCCCCGTTTTCTCTCTCCCTCCCTTCTTAAAAAGTGGGGTTACGTTTGCTACCCGCCAATCCTCAGGAACTACTCCAGAATCTAAAGAGTTTTGAAAGATTATTACTAATGCATCCACTATTTCTGGAGCTACTTCCTTAAGTACTCTGGGATGCAGCCTATCTGGCCCTGGGGATTTATCGGCCTTTAATCCATTTAATTTACCCAACACCACTTCCCGGCTAACCTGGATTTCACTCAATTCCTCCAACTCCTTTGACCCGCGGTCCCCTGCTATTTCCGGCAGATTATTTATGTCTTCCTTAGTGAAGACGGAACCAAAGTAGTTATTCAATTTGTCCGCCATATCCTTGTTCCCCATGATCAACTCACCCGTTTCTGACTGCAAGGGACCTACATTTGTTTTAACTAATCTCTTTCTTTTCACATATCTATAAAAACTTTTGCAGTCAGTTTTTATGTTCCCTGCCAGTTTTCTTTCATAATCTATTTTTCCTTTCCTAATTAAGCCCTTTGTCCTCCTCTGCTGGTCTCTGAATTTCTCCCAGTCCTCCGGTATGCTGCTTTTTCTGGCTAATTTGTACGCATCATCCTTCGCTTTGATACTATCCCTGATTTCCCTTGTTATCCACGGATGCACTACCTTCCCTGATTTATTCTTTTGCCAAACTGGGATGAACAATTTTTGTAGTTCATCCATGCAGTCTTTAAATGTCTTCCATTGCATATCCACCGTCAACCCTTTTAGAATTAATTGCCAGTCAATCTTGGCCAATTCACGTCTCATACCCTCAAAGTTACCTTTCTTTAAGTTCAGAACCATTGTTTCTGAATTAACAATGTCACTCTCCATCCTAATGAAGAACTCAACCATATTATGGTCACTCTTGCCCAAGGGGGAACGTACAACAAGACTGCTAACTAACCCTTCCTCATTACTCAATACCCAGTCTAAAATAGCCTGCTCTCTCGTTGGTTCCTCTACATGTTGATTTAGATAACTATCCCGCATACATTCCAAAAAATCCTCTTCCTCAGCACCCCTGCCAATTTGATTCACCCAATCTATATGTAGATTGAAGTCACCCATTATAACGGTTTTGCCTTTGTCGCACGCATTTCTAATTTCCTCTTTGATACCATCTCCAACTTCACTACTACTGTTAGGTGGCCTGTACACAACACCCACCAGCGTTTTCTGCCCCTTAGTGCTTCGCAGCTCTACCCATACCGATTCCACATCCTGCAAACTAATGTCCTTCCTTTCCATTGCGTTAATCTCCTCTCTAATCAGCAACGCTACCCCACCTCCTTTTCCTTTCTCTCTATCCCTCCTGAATATTGAATATCCCTGGATGTTCAGCTCCCAGCCTTGGTCACCCTGGAGCCATGTCTCCGTGATCCCAACTATATCATAGTCATTAATAGCTATCTGCACATTCAACTCATCCACCTTATTACGAATGCTCCTTGCATTGAGACACAAAGCCTTCAGGCTTGTTTTTACAACACTCTTACCCCTTATACAATTTTGTTGAAAAGTGGCACTTTTTGATTTTTGCCCTGGATTTTCCGGCCTGCCACTTTTACTTTTCACCTTGCTACCTATTGCTTCTACCCTCATTTTACACCCCTCTGTCTCTACGCTCACACATTTAAGAAACCCTTTCCCTTTAACTCCATCCTCCACTAGCCCATTCGACACCCCACCCCCCTTATTCAGTTTAAAACCACCCGTGTAGCAGTGGCAAACCTGCCTGCCAGAATGCTGGTCCCACACCTGTTAAGATGCAATCCGTCCCTTTTGTACAGTTCCCCCTTACCCCAAAACAGATCCCAGTGATCTAAGAATCTAAATCCCTGCCCCGTGCACCAGTTCCTCAGCCACACGTTCAGGTCCCGTATCTCCCTGTTCCTGCTCTCGCCAGCACGAGGAACTGGAAGCAAACCGGAGATAACAACCCTGGAGGTCCTGCTTTTCAGCATTTTTCCGAGCTCTCTAAAGTCACGCTGCAGAATATTCATCCCCTTCTTTCCGACATCGTTTGTGCCGACATGCACTACCACTTCCGGATGTTCACCTTCGACCTTGAGGATTTTCTGCACTCTGTCCGTGACATCCTGGATCCTGGCACCAGGAAGGCAGCACACCATCCTCGCATTCCGTCTGTTGCCGCAGAAACCCCTGTCCGTACCTCTCACAATGGAGTCTCCCACTACAATGGCGTTGCCTGCCTTAGGCCTTTTTGGTTTTGGCTCAACAGCCCTATTCGCATCACAAGCCAGTCCGCCGCCCAGTGTAAACACCTCATCTGTCCCGACAGCTTCTAAGTGGGTGAACCTGTTCACAAGAGGTACAACACCCGGGGATGTTGGCATTCCATGCTTCCCTCCCGTTCTCACTGTCTCCCACCTTCTCTCTTCCAGTACCTTAGGTGTAACAATCGTACTGTAAGACTTGTCAAGGAACGACTCCGTTTCTCGGACGAACCGGAGGTCATCCACTTGCTTCTCCAGTTCCCCAACACGGCCCTTCAGGAGCTCTACCTGGATGCACTTTTCGCATTTGTAGCAGCCAGAGGCACCAGCGGTGTCCTTGACCTCCCACATACTGCAAGCATCACACTGAATCAGCTTGCCTGACATCTTCTTCTTTCGTCTCTCCCTCTGCAGTGTTTTGCCATGAAGGCCATGCCCCTTCTGGTGGGAGGGGGGAGGGACTATAAAACCCAGAAGTGTGGACGTGGCTCAGTCTCTGCAAGATGGAGGAGGGAGAGGTCATGACTCGCTGTCTTTAGTGGCCTTGCACCCTGCTTGAAATGGTATGAAACTGCACTTGAATTTGGTGGCCTTGCACCTTGCTTGAAGTGGTAAGAAACTGCATTTAAATTTGGTGGGCTTGCACCCTGCTTGAAATAGAATTTCAAAGAATAGCCGTGAGTCAACTGCCAGCCCACCAGCCGTGAGTGAGTGAGCTGCTAGCACAACAGGCTTGAGTGACTGAGCCGCCATCCCAAGAATCCATTCGGCCCACAATTTCCATACTAGCCCTCTAAAAACCAGTCCCTTCAGCCTACAACCCACACTATCGCTCCAGAATACAACGCTAATAGAGATACCACACATTGATAAGAGGCATAGACTGTATATATAATCTTTTTCTTGGAATATAGCTATCAAAAACAAATGGTCGTAGGCAAGATATACGGAAGTCATACTGTGCTGCGTGATTGTATGAACACTCACCATTTGCACTATTTAATGAACTTTGAGAAGGCTTGTTTGTAGTTTCCCCACTCTTTATAGCAGCAATTGGGTATTGCAGCAAGCAGTTTTAATGACCACAATGGGCTCAGTATAACTGAAAATAATTTCACAATTTACATTTTTTCTCCCTCTTTGTTTCAAAATATTCTGGTTTCAAGTTCCTGTCACCTTGAGAATTAATGGGGCTGCCACCACAGTTCTGCCCTGTTCCTTGTGCCATCATTCAGACAGGAGAATAAGGTGATGACTGGTCTGCCTTTCATGTGGACAGAAATTATTCCCTGCACTACTCGAAGAGGAGCAGGAACCTTCCCTATAGCCTGGCCAATATGTATCCATTAATCAAAATTATTGCAATTTTTAATCTGTATCAAATTTCTATGAGGGGAGCTGGATGTGGAAAAGTTAAATACGGTGTCGACAATATAGAGGGCAACGCATTTCTCCTCCGCTCAGCCTGCCTAAACCTACATTATCTCCCGGACGTTAAACACTTTAACTCCCACTCCATTCCCAGACTGACCTTTGTGTCCAGGCCCTCCTCCACTGCCAGAGTGAGGCCCAACACAAATTGGAGGAATAGCACCTCATATTTTGCTTGGGCAGCTTACAATCCAGTGGTGTGAATATTAACCTCCCTAACTTCAAGTAACCCTTGGTTTCCATCTCTCTCCATCCCTCCCCCATCCTTGTTCTCTAACCAGTCTGACTGTCCTCCATATTATATGTTATCACTGTATTCTTTGTTGTCACCTTCCCAATGATCTATTCTACATTTTCCTTTGTCTTTGTCCCCTTTGTCTCATTTTCACACCTTACATTTCCGTAGCTCTGTGCCTCCCTCTACCCTGACACTCTGTCTGAAGAAGGGGTTTTGATCCGAAACGTCACCCATTCCTTCTCTCCAGAGATGCTGCCTGTCCCGCTATGTTACTCCAGCATTTTGTGTCTGAAAGTATTCAATTGGTTCTCATATTCTCTGGGACTTCATAAGGCTCTGTCATTTTCAGGCAGGTTAAAATGGATACTAAACATCAGAAGCCAAGCTGCACTGTGTAGATAAAACTTGCATTTGCATTTGCTCAGGGGCCGAACTCCATCATCAATTCACTCACTGAAGCTGACAAGAGGATGGATCTTACGCTTATGCTCCACAAGGCAAAAGTTCTATACCACCATGCTCCTTCAATGAAATTTGGTGGAAAAAACATAGACCACCTCTCATATCTTGGGAACAGCCTCTCTGCCAAGGCAGACGTCAAAAATAAAATTCCTTCAACACAGCAGCTTAGCTTTCCATCAATTGAGGGGAATGGTAACTGAACATCTACAGTCCAAGCACAAATCTCACGGTCCATCAAGCTGCAGTAATCCCTGCCCCGCCTACAGGCTTCTGAGACTTGGACTACCCTCAGTAGGCACAGGAACAATGCTGCCTCCATTGTAAAAGCCGTCTTGTAATAGCAAGAGAGAGTGGGAGTTCCAGCGAGAGTGGCGTAGTTTTGAAATAAATCCCAACCTGAGTGAAGTGTTTATTGTTCCATTTCCTGAGATGATATTTTCCTTAATTAAGAAGTATTGGAATCTTTATTCCATTTGGATGGGACACATGGAATTTGAAATGCATGTTGGTAATCCCCTTAATGGTGTACTGAGATCAAAATAGCAGCACACTTAGATAGCAGTTACAGGATCGGTCCGAGTCAGCATGGATTTACGAAGGGGAAATCGTGCTTGACTAATCTTCTGGAATTTTTTGAGGATGTAACAAGGAAAATGGACAAGCGAGAGGGAGTGGATGTAGTTTACCTGGATTTTCAGAAAGCATTTGATAAGGTCCCACATAGGGGATTAGTGGGCAAAATTAGGGCACATAATATTGGGGGTAAAGTGCTGACATGGATAGAAAATTGGTTGGCAGAAACAAAGAGTAGGGATTAACGGGTCCCTTTAAGAATGTCAGGCAGTGACTAGTTGGGTACCGCAAGGCTCGGTGCTGGGACCACAGCTATTTATAATACCCATCAATGATTTAGATGAAGGGATTCAAGGTAACATTATCAAATTTGCAGATGACAAAAAGCTGGGTGGCAGTGTGAACTGAAGGGAGGATGCTATGTGAATGCAGGGTGACTTGGACAGGCTGGGTGAGTGGGCAGATGCATGGCAGATGCAGTTTAATGTGGATAAATGTGTGCTGATCCACATTGGTAGCAAAACAGGAAGGTAGATTATTATCTAAATGGTGTCAAGTTGGGAAAAGTGGAAGTACAACGGGATCTGGGGGTCCTTGTTCATCAGTCAATGAAAGTAAGCATGCAGGTAAAGCAGTGAGGAAAGCGAATGGCATGTTGGGCTTCATAACAAGAGGAGTTGAGTATAGGAGTAAAGAGGTCCTTCTGCAGTTGTACAGGACCCTAGTGAGACCACACCTGGAGTATTGTGTGCAGTTTTGATCTCCTAATTTGAGGAAGGACATTCTTGCTATTGAGGGAGTGCAACGTGGGTACACAAGGTTAATTCCCGGGATGGCGGGACTGTCATATGCTGAGAGAATGGAGCGGCTGGGCTTGTATACTCTGGAATTTAGTAGGATGAGAGGGAATCTTATTGAAACATATAAGATTATTAAGGTTTTAGACACGCTAGAGGCAGGAAACATGTTCCTGATGTTGGGGGTGTCCAAAACCAGGGACCACAGTTTAAAAAAAAGGGGTAAGCCATTTAGAACAGAGATGAGTCTGTGGAATTTTGTGCCTCAGTGTGCGGTGGAGGCAGGTTCTCTGGATACTTTCAAGAGAGATCTTGGTAGGGCTCTTAAAGATAGCGGAATCAGGGGATATGAGGAGAAGGCAGGAACGGGGTACTGATTGGGGATGATCAGCTTTGATCACATTGAATGGCGGTGCTGGCTCAAAGGGCCGAATGGCCTACTCCTGCACCTAGTTTATTGTCTATTGATTACTAAAGCGCAATGGAACAAAGTGCACTGGTTGGAAGCAAGTTAAGATAAATTAACTTTTTTTCATTCTTGGAACGGTGATACATCTATATTGGTTCAGGTTAATATTAAAATTCTAGATAACAAGGCATCTGCCAGATGGGACCATCAAAAGGAAAATGTGTGGAGAAGAGTTTGCAAAAGGCTTCAACATGCCCAAATGGAAGACGAGGTGTTGTTCCTTATGTTTATTTAATTTGGTTTAGTTTTAGAACCATTGTACATTTCCTTGAACTTTGTCTACTCTGCCATTCAATCATGGCTGATCTATTTCTCACTCCTAGCCCTATTCTCCTGCCTTCACCCCATAATCCCTGACACCCATACTAATCAAGAATCTGCCTATCTCGGTTTTGAAAATATCCATTGACTTGGCTTCCACAGCATTCTGCGGCAATGAATTCCACAGATTCACCACCATCTGTCTAAAGAAATTCCTCCAACTCTCCTTCCTAAAGGAACGTCCTTTAATTCAGAGGCTATGACCTCTGGTCCTACTCTCTCACACTAGTGGAAACATCCTCTCCACATCCACCCTATCCAGGCCTACCACGATTCGGTAAGTGTCAATGAGGTCCACCCCTCAACCTTCTAAACTCCAGCGAGTAGAGGCCCACTGTCGTCAAATGCTCTGACTGCTCACAAATACTTAAAATGTATGATACCAAGGCAATACGTATGTGAGTAATTTATGAATGAATGAATAATTATTATCACATCAGACATGTCACAATGAAATTCTTGGTTTTGCATACAATACCGTACAAAATACGCAAAGAGTCGCCATGTATCGGGTGCCGACAAAGTTACAAAGTGTTTAATGTAGTCCCAATGGTCTGTCTTCGTTCTCGGAGCCCCCACCACCCACGGCGTGTCCCTCCTTGATCTCGGCGCCTCCCCCCCCCCCCCCCCTCCAGACTCTGTCCCACTTTGTCTTCTGCAGCCCCCCCATGCCGGATTCCTTTTCGTTCTCGGTGGCCTAGGGTTCTTACTATTTGACTTGTAGCCAGGCAGGCAGGCAGGCAGGAATACAATTATTATTTTATAGTTTAGAGATACAGCATGGAAACAGGCCCTTTGGCCCACAGAGTCCACACCTACCAGAGATCCGTGCACATTGACACTACCCTACACACATGAGGGACAATTTACACTCATATCAGGCCAAATAACTTTCAAATCTGTACGTCTTTGGAGTGTGGGTGAAAACGGAAGATCTCGGAGAAAACCCACACGGTCATGGGGAGAACGTACAAACTCCGCACAGACAGCACCCGTGGTCTGGATCGAACCCGGGTCTCCGGCGCTGCAAGCGCAGTAAGGCAGCAACTCTACCGCTGCACCCGTTATGTTGACAATCAGCTATTAGTACTTTATCCAAAATACATCAAATATGGATTTAGACTAATTATAGTCAGTTTTTAATGCCACAAATTATTACTGAAAATTTCAAGTAAATAGTTCCCTGTTCATCAGCTGCTGATTCACAACTAAATCTCGCTGATTAATTTGGGAGGAAGTGCATATCTACTCAAATGCCAATAACGATGTGAAGATTAAGGGCACTCATGTTCAGCACTCTGCTTTGTTTGTGTAATAATTCCAATGCAAATATTCAAAATTAAATATAATTATTAGGGCAGTGAATTAAAAGGAGACTGCATTTAGCTGCACAGAACAAATTTTACTTTTCATACCCATTTCCTCCTGGCATGAAATGATTGCACCACATTATGGTGATCAGCAGGTTAAACCATCATAGGAGATTAGAGCAGATTTTCATCAATATCTCCGGCTTCTCCGCAGCAGAATTCGTAGCAGCTAGGTTTTTATTTTTTTTTAGTTTGGAGATACTGCACGGAAACAGGCCCTTTGGGGCACCGAGTCCGCACCAACCAGCAATCCAAGCACAATCACTCTATCCTACACACACTAGGGACAATTTACATTTATAGCAAGCCAATTAACCTACAAACCTGTACGTATTTGGAGTGTGGGAGCAAACGAAGTTCTTGAAGAAAACCCACGCGGTCATGGGGAGAACGTACAAAATCCATACAGACAGCACCCGTAGTGATCAGACTTTAGGATGTGTTGAAGAATTGAGTAGCTCCTTTTTATTGAGAAGACTTGGGTAAATTAAATGGATTAAAGGCCGATAAATCCCCAGGGCCAGATAGGCTGCATCCCAGAGTACTTAAGGAAGTAGCTCCAGAAATAGTGGATGCATTAGTAATAATCTTTCAAAACTCTTTAGATTCTGGAGTCATTCCTGAGGATTGGCGGGTAGCAAACGTAACCCCACTTTTTAAGAAGGGAGGGAGAGAGAAGACGGGGAATTACAGACCAGTTAGTCTAACACCGGTAGTGGGGAAACTGCTAGAGTCAGTTATTAAAGATGGGGTAGCAGCACATTAGGAAAGTGGTGAAATCATTGGACAAAGTCAGCATGGATTTACAAAAGATAAATCATGTCTGACGAATCTTATAGAATTTTTCGAGGATGTAACTAGTAGCGTGGATAGGGGAGAACCAGTGGATGTGGTGTATCTGGACTTCCAGAAGGCTTTCGACAAGGTCCCACATAAGAGATTAGTATACAAACTTAAAGCACATGGCATTGGGGGTTCAGTATTGATGTGGATAGAGAACTGGCTGGCAAACAGGAAGCAAAGAGTAGGAGTAAACGGGTCCTTTTCACAATGGCAGGCAGTGACTAGTGGGGTACCGCATGGCTCAGTGCTGGGACCCCAGCTATTTACAATATATAATAATGATCTGGATGAGGGAATTGAAGGCAATATCTCCAAGTTTGCGGATGACACTAAGCTGGGGGGCAGTGTTAGCTGTGAGGAGGATGCTAGGAGACTGCAAGGTGACTTGGATAGGCTGGGTGAGTGGGCAAATGTTTGGCAGATGCAGTATAATGTGGATAAATGTGAGGTTATCCATTTTGGTGGCAAAAACAGGAAAGCAGACTATTATCTAAATGGTGGCCGACTAGGAAAAGGGGAGATGCAGCGAGACCTGGGTGTCATGGTACACCAGTCATTGAAAGTGGGCATGCAGGTGCAGCAGGCAGTGAAGAAAGCGAATGGTATGTTAGCTTTCATAGCAAAAGGATTTGAGTATAGGAGCAGGGAGGTTCTACTGCAGTTGTACAGGGTCTTGGTGAGACCACACCTGGAGTATTGCGTACAGTTTTGGTCTCCAAATCTGAGGAAGGACATTATTGCCATAGAGGGAGTGCAGAGAAGGTTCACCAGACTGATTCCTGGGATGTCAGGACTGTCTTATGAAGAAAGACTGGATAGACTTGGTTTATACTCTCTAGAATTTCGGAGATTGAGAGGGGATCTTATAGAAACGTACAAAATTCTTAAGGGGTTGGACAGGCTAGATGCAGGAAGATTGCTCCCGATGTTGGGGAAGTCCATGACAAGGGGTCACAGCTTAAGGATAAGGGGGAAATCCTTTAAAACCGAGATGAGAAGAACTTTTTTCACACAGAGAGTGGTGAATCTCTGGAACTCCCTGCCACAGAGGGTAGTCGAGGCCAGTTCATTGGCTATATTTAAGAGGGAGTTAGATGTGGCCCTTGTGGCTAAGGGGATCAGAGGGTATGGAGAGAAGGCAGGTACGGGATACTGAGTTGGATGATCAGCCATGATCATATTGAATGGCGGTGCAGGCTCGAAGGGCCGAATGGCCTACTCCTGCACCTAATTTCTATGTTTCTATGTTTCGAATGTCTTTGGGACTTTAAACTGTGTTGAGTGTTTGATATTTATTCTATGTTATGACTGCAGGCTAAACCATATTGTTTGTTTTGTTTTTGTTTTTGTCTTTTGTTTTTTACCTTGTTTGGGATGTGTTTATTTTTGTGTGGGACTAAAGATGGAAATTAGCCACTGGCTACAATCTTGCATATTACATGCAAATGTTTTATTAATATGCACTGTTCCTAATAAAATCAATTCAAATTCATTCAATTTACCTTTCATAAATCCATGCTGACTTTGTCCAATGATTTCACCACTTTCCAAATGTGCTGCTATCCCATCTTTAATAACTGACTCTAGCATTGTCCCCACTACCGATGTTAGACTAACTGGTCTGTAATTCCCCGTTTTCTCTCTCCCTCCCTTTTTAAATAGTGGAGTTACATTAGCTACCCTCCAATCCTGAGGAACTACTCCAGAATCTAAAGAGTTGTGAAAAATTATCACTAATTCATCAACTATTTCTGGGGCTACTTCCTTAAGTACTCTGGGATGCAGCCTATCTGGTCCTGGGGAATTATCGGCCTATAATCCATTCAATTTACCTAACACCACTTCCCGGCTAACCTGGATTTCACTCAGTTCCTCCATCTCATTTGACCCCCGGTCCCCTGATATTTCCGGCAGATTATTTAAGTCTTCCTTAGTGAAGACAGAACCAAAGTAGTTATTCAGTTGGTCTGCCATGTCCTTGTTCCCCATGATCAATTCACCTGTTTCTGACTGCAAGGGACCTACATTTGTTTTAACCAATTTTGTTCTCTTCACATATCACTAAAATCTTTTGCAGCCAGTTTTTATGTTCCCTGCCAGTTTTCTTTCATAATCTATTTTCCCTTTCCTAATTAAGCCCTTTGTCCTCCTCTGCTGGACTCTGAATTTCTCCAAGTCCTCTGGTAGGCTGCTTTTTCTGGCTAATTTGTATGCTTCATCTTTTGTTTTGATACTATCCCTGATTACCCTTGTTATCCACGATTGCACTACCTTCCCTGATTTATTCTTTTGCCAAACTGTGATGAACAATTGTTGTAGTTCATCCATGCAGTCTTTAAATGCCTTCCATTGCATATCCACCGTCAACCCTTTAAGAATCAATTGCCAGTCTATCTTGGCCAATTTACATCTCATACCCTCAAAGTTACCTTTCTTTATGTTCAGAACCCTTATGTTCAGAATTATCATCCGTTGCAGGTTATCCGGAGTGGCATGAATGGGTTTGTTCAAGATAGTGACAAGCGGCTGGTGGTCCGTTTCTATAGTCACAGATTTCCCAAAATAAAATCTTTGAATTTTGTGCAGGTGAAAACCACTGCGAGCAACTCTTTTTCAATTTGGGCGTAACATTGTTCAGTGTCGGTCAGTGTTTGGGAGGCATATGAAACAGGCTTATAGTCGCCATCGGTCGTGGTCTGTAGGCAAGCAGCGCCAAGTCCGTACTGGGATGCATCACATGTGAGTGTTACAGGTAACTCCAAAGTTAAGTAGGCGAGGGTGGGTGCGCTGGCCAGCTGCAACTCAGAGATATCAAAAGCTCTCTGGTGCTGTGGATACCAGGACCAATCAGTGTCTTTGTGAGTCAGTGCCCGCAGGGGGCAGATATATCGCTGAGGTTAGGAATACATTTCCCCAGGTAGTTGACGATTCCAAGGAACCTTTGTAAACTCGTAACATCAGTAGGATCTGGCATTTTGTTGATGGCAGCAGTTTTTGATGAGTTTGGTCTAAGACCATCACTTGTGAAAACATGCCCAACATAGGTAACTTTAGGGACCCGAAACTTTCATTTAAGAGGATTGAGTTTGAGCTGAATGTCTTTGACACGGTCCAGCACTTTCTTCAGATTGGCGTCGTGCTCAGCCAAGTTGCGTCGGTAAACGAGAATGTCATCAACAATGATGGCGCATGGCTACTCCACAGACAGTTGTTACAAGGTGCGCTGGAAAACCTCACAGGCAGAGTTGATGCCAAAGGGCATTCTCAGGAATTTGTAACGGCCAAATTGTGTTCTGAACGTAGTAAGGTTGGGCGAGTCTGTGTCCAGCGGGATCTGCCAAAACAAGCTTTTGGCATCCAGAATGGAGAACACAGATGTGTTGCCTATTTGAGCAGCAACTTCCTTTTCCGTTTGCATAGGGTAGGGTGGATGTTTAATTGCTGTGTTGGGGTTCCTGGGGTTGATGCAGATACGTATTTCTTCCTTGTTTTTCTTCGTTGCAACCACCATGGTGGAAATCCAGTCAGATGGGTCAGTAGCAATGACACCCAGGGAGACCATCTGCTGGAGCTCATTGTGTACTCTGTCGCACATGGCATGTGGAAGATGGTGTGGAGCTCGGACCACAGCAGTGAGTTCGGGATCAACAGCAATGTTGTATTTGAGGGGCAGCTTACCAAACTTATTGTTAAACTGTTCTCTATATTGAAAGAGTATCTGCTGAGTGGGGCCCCCAGTGAGTTTATTTTTTTAAATATTTTATTTTATTATAAGTAAGTACAATCATATGGCACCAAAGTGCCTAATATATATTTTCATAATACATTTTATGTACAGCTTCTTCTTTTTTTTGTTATATTAAAGAAAGATTAGAATAAGAAAAATAAATTAGATAGTAAAGGATAGAAAGACGTGAGATATATAGTGTGTGAAGAAAAAGAAAAAAGACGAATGAGTGAAGAAAGTTGAGAAAAAGAAAATAGAAAAAAGAGAATAAAACATTAAAAAAAAAAAAAAAAAAAAAAGTAAGGAAATCATTGTTTATAATCTTGACCAACCCTCGTCCAGTCCTGAAACAGTTATTTTTTACAATTGTGTTGCACCATATGATTCCAAAAAGACGACAAATGGAGACCAACTCGTTATGAATTGGTCTAGTGAGAAAGAGTTGATGGACAGCACGGCCAAAGTAGGCTAGGCTCAGATTGTGGCATGCATTGATACCAAGCAGAGTTGCAGAATCACCTCAGACGATAAAAAAAACTTAAGGGTATGAGACTGCGAGTCTATGATGCAGTTCAAGTTCAAGTTCAAGTGTTCAAGTTCAAGTGAGTTTATTGTCATGTGTCCCTGTATAGGACAATGAAATTCTTGCTTTGCTTAAGCACACAGAACATAGTAGGCATTTACTACAAAACAGATAAATGTGTCCATATACCATGATATAAATATATACACACATGAATAAATAAACTGGTAAAGTGCAAATAGCAGAAAGTGGTTATTAATAATCAGAGTTTTGTCCGAGCCAGGTTTAATAGCCTGATGGCTGTGGGGAAGTAGCTATTCCTGAACCTGGTTGTTGCAGTCTTCAGGCTCCTGTACCTTCTATCTGAAGGTAGCAGGGAGATGAGTGTGTGGCCAGGATGGTGTGGGTCTTTGATGATACTGCCAGCCTTTTTGAGGCAGCGACTGCGATAAATCCCCTCGATGGAAGGAAGGTCAGAGCCGATGATGGACTGGGCAGTGTTTACTACTTTTTGTAGTCTTTTCCTCTCCAGGGCGCTCAAATTGCCGAACCAAGCCACGATGCAACCGGTCAGTATGCTCTCGACTGTGCACCTGTAGAAGTTAGAGAGAGTCTTCCTTGACAAACCGACTCTTCGTAATCTTCTCAAGAAGTAGAGGCGCTGATGAGCTTTTTTGATAATTGCGTTAGTGTCTCGGACCAGGAAAGATTTTCCGAGATGTGCACGCCCAGGAATTTGAAGTTCTTGACCCTTTCAACCATTGACCCGTTGATATAAATGGGGCTGTGGGTCCCCCTCCTACTCCTTCCAAAGTCCACAATCAGTTCCTTGGTTTTGCTGGTGTTGAGGGCCAGGTTATTGCGCTGGCACCATATGGACAGTTGCTCGATCTCTCTTCTGTACTCTGACTCATCCTCTTCAGTGATGCGTCCCACAACAGTGGTGTCGTCAGCGAACTTGATGATGGAGTTCGCACTATGGTTGGCTACGCAGTCATGGGTATAGAGTGAGTACAGCAGGGGGCTGAGCACGCAGCCTTGAGGTGCTCCCGTGCTGATTGTTATCGGGGCTGACACATTTCCACCAATACGAACAGACTGTGGTCTGTGGATGAGGATGTCGAGGATCCAGTTGCAGAGGGATGCGCAGAGACCCAGTTCTGCGAGTTTGGTAACCAGTTTGGAGGGGATGATTGTGTTGAATGCCGAGCTGTAATCGATGAATAACAGCCTGACATATGAGTTTTTGTTGTCCACGTGGTCCAATGCGGAGTGGAGGGCCAGCGAGATCGCATCCACCGTTGATCTGTTGTGGCGGTAAGCGAACTGCAGTGGGTCCAGGTTTTTGTCGAGGTAGGAGTTGATTTGCTCCATGATCAGCCTCTCAAAGCACTTCATCGCCACCGGCGTTAGTGCCACTGGTCGATAGTCATTGAGGCACGTCACCTTACTCTTCTTGGGCACCAGTATAATTGATGCCCTTTTAAAGCAGGTGGGGACCTCAGACCTCAGAAGTGAGAGGTTGAAAATGTCCGTAAAAACTCCCGCCAGCTGGTCCGCACAGGTATTTAGAACACGACCGGGTATACCATCAGGACCAGGTGCTTTTCGGGGGTTCACCCCTCTGAAGGTTTTCCTGACGTCGGCCTCTGTGACTGAGACTGAAATGCCATCACAGCGAATGGGGGATCGGGAAGGCACATCAGTATTCTCCCTGTCAAAGCGTGCGTAAAAAGCATTGAGCTCGTCAGGGAGTGATGTTTCGCCGACATTCGAGCTGCCTCCTGTTCAAATCAGTTTCTCCAAGCGGGTGCAGAACATCACCCCCGTAGGCCCGTAGCTTGGCCAACGCTTGTTCAACATGCTCAGCATTACATATTATTTTAGATTTGGATAAGGTAATGACATTACACTTCGCTCCTGTATCAATCTTAGCGATCACAGTCTTGTTATCCACAATCATGGTTACTTCAGGGTTGAGCTGCTTGTTAGTGGAAGGGAGGAGGGAGTGAATGGCTGAATTGTTATCTTGGCTTTCAGAGAGGAGAGCGGGGGATGGCTCCTCCAGCTCTTGGTTTTCGTTATCAGCAGTCTCATGTATTAACAGGTGCATATTCGTCCTTGTGACGGATCGAGTTGCACGGGAACGGCAACATTTTGCAAAGTGGTTGAATTTCTTACAGTAGTTCCAAATTGACAGGAGGTATCAGTAAGGTTGACACTATAATGGGAACGCTGCCCAGAGGTTACAGATAATTGTGTGAGAAACCATTATCTCAGCCATCTGACAGGCGTTTTCGGCTTGATTTAGAGTCAGTTCAGTGTTATGAAGCAGTTTGTCTCTCACCTTGTCACTGAGCATACCTCCAATGAGTTTGTCACAGATCAGATCATCACATAAATTCTCAAATCAACATTGCGCTGATAAAGCACTCTATTGGTTCGTCCACTTGTTGCATACGAGCAAACAACTTGGTGCATTCGATTATAGAGTTTGAAGGGAGGTCACATAGCTGTCTGAACTTTGCAAGCAGAACAGCAGGGTCATCAATCGTTTCTGCAGGCACCAGGACCATATTGTTGGGGTCTAAAACAACAGACACAAATGTAAAATGATCCGCACGCTTCATTGCCTCAGGGCCAGCCAGGTGCAATAGTACGGTAGCACGTACCTCTGGCAGATCATTGCGATGAACAATACGAATGTAGTGAGTGTAGTTGTGCTCGAAAACGCGCCAGCGTTCAGCAATATCAGAGTCAAAGATCAGAGGACTAGGGCCGCAAAACGAGTTTGACATGATGGAGATAACAGGCACATAAAACAAATGGGAAAGAAATAAACCTAAACGGGGTGGGTAAGAAATCACTTCTTGACACCATGAAATGAGTCGAGTCGTGCACACGTCATGGTACAACACATGTTTATTAAAGTTATCTTACAGCATTCATCTGCAAAGTGTTTCAGTAACTAGCAGCTACTTAGACTAAATTACTTAAGCAAACTTCTGATAATATAAACCGCATAGTAGGCAGAGCTTCTACTAACAAGCACTACAATTGGTTAGTGAGAAGTAACCAATCTACAATGACTATGACAACCTCACCAATAAGCCTGCCCAAGATACATATCTCCATGACAGCATGGGTAGAAGTCATGAATGCACAGTCTTTGCAGAGACATAATCTGCGCTTCACATGAAGGATATCCTCCACCCCACCAGCAGTCACACATTCCCCTCACCTCCCGCCATTTTTGTAGGAACTACGCTCATCGGTCCGCACATCCTTCCCTACCCACTCCTCCACATCCCTGGCATTTCCCCAGCAACTGTAGGAGGTGTAACGCCTGTCCCATCACCTCTGCTCTGAACAACATACAGAGACCTAAACAACCATTTCACATGAGTTAGAGATTCCCCAGCACCTCTTCGAACCTTGAATAAAAGTTTATATAACCTTTCCTTATAGTTTGTCCCATCTAATCAAGGCAGCATTCTGGCAAACCTCTTCTACAACTCTTCTTTTGTTTCCTTCATTTCACTTGCTTCGACCTGCTTTCATCTGTCCATCATCCCCTCCCCATCTGGTTCCTTCTATTATCTACCAGCCTCTATTCCATCCCCCACTGCCATCTTCCAGTTTAGTCTCAGATGCAGTTTAGTTTATTCTCAAGTACAGTGAAAAGCTTTTGTTGCCTGCTAACCGATCAGCGGAGAGACAAAACATGGATACAAGGGAGGTGCATCTATACACTAAGAAGATACACCTTAACCATCCATGTATGAGGTATGCACCAGTAATCTTTTCCATTCATACTCAGTCCTGATGCAGCACATTGATCTAAACAGTTGGCTTGCACCTTTTGCCCCACAGATGCTCCCTGAGTTTTTCCAGTATCTTTTATTTTGTTTTGGCTTCCAGCATCAGCAGTGCTTTTTGTTTTTGTGCATTATGTCACGAATGACTGGATCAATATTCACAAGGTCTAGCAGTTAGGAAGGAATACCAACCCCATGAGTGCATGCTTCTTTTTCTGGGAAGAGGTTAGATCAAAAGATATAATCTAGATCAATGCTTTTATCTCACATCTATTGTATACATGCCATGTCAGGTGCTTCAAGCAAAGTGCTGCTGTGATAGAACGAGAAAAGCTGATAAAAAAAAATACTCTGGAGAGGCAATCACTGAACAGAGCTTTATATGGTAACTAGACCAACTGCAGACCCGTCGGGTCTGTTTCCCCAACGGCGTTTGCGGTGGGGGGGGGGGGGCTGAGGCATCACACTCACATTAACCACCCCCCAAACACACAGGTGGGGGGAGGGGGGTGAGAAGAGGGGAGGGAGGGGAGAGGAGGAGGAGGAAACGGGACAGATTTGGGAGAGAAAGGAGAGCGGGGTAGGGGGTGAGAGAGGGGGATGGGGAGAGAGATGTGGGGGAGGGGGGATGGGGAGGGAGGGGAAGAGGGAGGGAGGAGGAGAGGGGTGGGGGGAGAGAGGGGAAAGAGTGGGGAGGGAGGAGGAGAGGGGTAGGGGGAGTGATGGAAGACGGACAGAGGGATAGGGGGAAGGGGGTGGGGTAGAGAGGGAAGGGGGGTGGGGGAGAGAGGGATGGGAGAGGGAGAGGGGTGAGGAGAGGGAGGGGGAGGAGAGAAGTGGGAGAGAAGTGGAAGAGTGGGGAGGGAGGGGTAGAGGGGTAGCGGGAGTGGTGGAAGAGGGACGGGGGAGTGGTGGAAGAGGAACAGAGGGGTAAGAGGAAGGGGTGGGGGAGAGAGGGAAAGGGAGGGGAAGAGAGAGGGGTGGGGGAGGGAGAGGGGTGGGGTAAGGGAAGAGGTGGAAGAGTGGGGAGGGAGGGGTAGGGGGAGTGGTGGAAAAGGGACAGAGGGGTAGGGGAAGGGGGCGGGGGAGAGAGGGAAGGGGGTGGGGTAGAGAGGGAAGGGGGTGGGGAGAGAGAGGGATGGGTGGGAGAGGGATAGGGGTGTGGAGAGGGAAACATAGAAACATAGAAATTAAGTGCAGGAGTAGGCCATTCGGCCCTTTGAGCCTGCACCACCATTCAATATGATCATGGCTGATCATCTAACTCAGTATCCTGTACCTGCCTTCTCTCCATACCCCCTGATCCCTTTAGCCACAAGGGCCACATCTAACTCCCTCTTAAGTTCCGATTGGACATGTGTGAACATTGGGCATTGTGACATCACACGATGGAACGTTCACCATTGGCTGTGCTCCTGCAAAGGCATATGTAAATGAATACATTCCGATTGGACATCTGTGAGCATCGGGCATTGTGACATCACACGTTGGAACGTTCACCAGGGGCTGGGGCTGGTGCTGCTTCTATGGGTGAGAAGCCAGTTTATTTTTGAAATATTGGGGGGGGGGGGGGGGGGGAAGGATTTGATTAAAAACATGTACTTAAACATGACAAAATGTAATGAGGAGTGGATACTTAGAAAGAAAAGTGAAATCTCTACCGAAATGGAAAAGATGTCGGCGATTCTGCGTCTGGTTTCGGAGTTGCAGTGAATCAAAGGAAGAAATGCAGCCGGCAGCCGTCCATGTAAATGGATCCATTCCGATTGGACATCTGCGAGCATTGGGCATTGTGATTGGACATCTGCGAGCATTGGGCATTGTGACATCACACGATGGAAACAAATCAAAAGGAAGAAAGGCAGCCGGACGGATGGCAGGTGACAGTCACACAGTTTTATATATTGGATAGATAGATGATGTAGATGAGATGATCAACATCTACACAACTACACAAAATGTTGCTCTGCACACTAACGTGAATTTATCTTAGTTTAGTTTAGTTTCGAGATACAGCGTGGAAATAGGCCCTTTGCTCACCGAGTCTGCACCGACCAGCGATCCCACATTAACACCATCCCACAAACACACTAGGGCCAATTTACATTTATACCAAGTCAAGTACCTTTGCCTGTGTGTGTGAATGTAATTATGTGAAGCACTTTGGGGTCAATGCAAGTTGACTAAAAATGTGCTATATAAATAAATTAAAAAAAAAAAAAAAAGTAATCTACAAACCTGTACGTCTTTGGAGTGTGGTAGGAAACCGAAGATCTCAGAGAAAACCCACGCGGTCACTGGGAGAATGTACAAACTCCGTACAGACAGCACCCGTAGTCGGGATCGAACCCCGGCCTCTGGCACTCTAAGCACAAAAAGGCAGCAACTTTACTGCTGCGCCACTGTCTATTTTACAGGAGGAGCAATTCTACCCCTCTTATGTAATTAGTTTAGTTTTGTTTAATTGGTTTATTGTCACGTGTACCGAAGTATAATGAAAAGCTTTTGTTGCGTGCTAACCAGTCAGCGGAAAGACCATACATGGTTACAATCAAACCATCTACAGTGCACAGACACATGATAAAGGGGATAATGTGTATAAAACAGTTTGAGATAAAATAATGTCCTACAGCACATCATAGGTTATTTTCACAAAATGTGTCCAAATTGTGGTTGAGTTCTAATGTCCGCTGAAGTATCTGATGGTCATTCAATGATGCAATTTCTGCAAAACTTTTAAATGGATTGGACGTAACTCGCAGCTTGGAAAACAGTGCCCAGCAGGCTGCGTATTGAAAATTCTGTGCAGCTCTTGGCGAGGAGCAGAGGCATTGTGATGTCATCCAGCTCGCTTCAACTCGTTAGATTTAAAAAAGATCTCAGATTGGTGAACAATTTTAGTAAAAAGCTCAGAAAACAATGAATCAAATTTTCAGATGAGGCTATTTTTGAGATCATGAGATAAATCTCTACTGGAATAAGTAAAAATGTCGCCATTAGCGCATTAGGTTTTCGAGGAAATGTGAATCACACACAAACACATAAATCCACACACACATAAATACATCCACATCCAAGATCAGAGTTTTATAATATCATATATATATGTGTAAATATACAGTATATGTGTGTGTGTATATATATATATATATATATATATATATATATATATATATGTGTGTGTGTGTGTGTGTGTGTGTTTATATATATATATATATATATATATATATACACATACGCACACACACACGCACACACACCCACACACACACACACACACACATGTATGTGTGTGTGTGTTTGTGTGTGTGTGTGTGTGTGTGTGTGTGTGTGTGTGTGTGTGTAGAAATATACAATTAAATCATTTACAAAAAACATTAAGTGCTGTTCAGACAGCATATTTGGAGAACATGGACAGATGATGTATTGGGATAGGACCCTTCCTCAGACCGATTGTCGATAGTGGGGGAAGGTGGAAGAGAGTTGGGGAAGGGACAAAGTTGTAGGTGGATTTTAATTTGGCGGATGGTTGGACAAAGGCCAAAGATGAAAAGACAAAAAGTGTGAGATGAAGAGATTAGGATAGAAGAGGTGTGAAATGTGAAAACAGATGGAGGAACATAGGTGGCAGACGACAGGGTGTGGAGGGAGGGGATGGGGAGAAATAGGTACGTATCCAGTTAGTTTTGATTTAGCCCCCACTGCGCAACCTTGTCCAGCTCTAAACACCTGCAAGGTAACTATTATCCAGTTTAAGTGTCTAGTACATCCTTGTTTTTCCCCATTCAAATATTGGCAACTATTCCAGTCAGACAGATTCTACGATCAAAAGTCATCTCCCTCAACTTCTCAATCCCTCTCCCAGTTTAGTCTATTGTCACATCTACCACATTTTGTCACGTGCTAACCAGCAAGTGGAAAGACAATACTTGACAATACGCCATTCACAGTGTACAGATACATGATAAGGAAATAACGTTTAGTCCAAGGTAAAGCCAGTAAAGTCTGATCAAAGATGGTCCGAGGGTCCCCAATGAGGTAGATAGTAGTTCAGGACTGCTCTCTGGTTGTGGTTGGATGATTCAATTGCCTGATAACAGCTGGGAAGAAACTGTCCCTGATTCTGAAGGTGTGCGTTTTTACACTTTACCTTTTGCCTGATGGGAGAGGGGAGAAGAGGGAGTAGACAGGGTGTGACTCGTCCTTCCTCTCATGCATTCTTTATCAACTGCTTCCGTACTAAGATCTGTGAAACCTGTGTTCTCTCTGAGAATTTGTTATGAAAAAAATCTATGAAGTGCTCAGAACGTTTCACTACATTAAAGGCACAATATAAATAAAAGGTGTGTTGTTGTATGCTGCAGCACAACAACATGCCATGCTTTCACATAAAAACATAATGAAGGGTTCTGTGGATAAGCAGTAAATGTAGACAGTGATTGAATGGTTTCATTTTGAAAATGCTATGCTTCAACATAACCTAGATTTCTAAATAATTCAAGCTATTTATTTGTTTTTAAAATGTGAAGGAGATCTATACATCAGTTACAGTTTAGATAGCAAAATATTTTTGCTTACTGTTTATGCTATTGCTCCATGCACTCAGGAATATAATTCTTTTCCACAGATCTGCAGTTCAGAAAGTCTGCCATAATCACCGAAGGCATTGAAATGTTTTAGCAAAGCTTTTACAGTTTTTCTTCTACAGGGTTTCAAATCTAAACATGTGCAGCTGGGTTTAAAGGTGGCCCCTTTGTGTTTAACTGTGGTCTAGAAATATGCCCATACAATGCTGTTTCTTTCAAAGCCATGCAGGTGGATGTTAATTCCTTCCAGAGTGGAACGCTTAAGCAGAGATTTCAAGATGGAATTGTGCCACTCCAGAAATTCAACCAGGCAAGTCTTTGATCCCATCTCTAATCCATATAGATCCCCACACAATTGCATTTTGCATATTTTTTGGACCAGGATAAAACTAATCTGTACCAATGTAGATATAAAGGGAGGTACACAAAAAAGCTGGAGAAACTCAGCGGGTGCAGCAGCATCTATGGAGCGAAGGAAATAGGCAACGTTTCGGGCCGAAACCCTTTTTCAGACATAATGGGAATTGATAATGATGCATTTTGACTGTACTTAAATTATTCATGCAAATCAGACTTGAGTATTTGACAATGAACCTCAGAACTCATTAAGACATGTTGGATAGCTAGACATGGCACACTCTCTTACCCCTCTCACTATGATATCCAGAGAGTGCCTCAGAAACCTGAGAATCTGCGTATCCTGAGAATCCATTTAAATCATGGGCTATCCTACATTAGGGCCATATCTACAATTTAGTTTAGTTTAGAAACACAGCATGGAACCAGGCCACCAAGTCCGTGCCGACTAATGGCCACTTGTTCATATGAGTTGCACTTTCTCATCCACCACGATTGCATTAGGGGCCATTTACAAAAGGCAAGTAACCTACAAGCCCGCATGCCTTTGGGAGATGGGAGGAAACTGGAGCACCCTGAGGAAACCCACGTGGTCATAACTCCCAACAGACAGCACTCAAGGTCAGTATCGAACCCTGATCTCCAGTACAGTAAGGCAGCTGCTCTACCAGTTGTGCCACTAGAGATCCTTGCTCATCCGCAATGAAGAGCAACAATTCCATATTCCACCATAATGCATCCTTGCAGTTTCATGTTAAATTTCAATATTGAAATAATATTTTCCTGCCTCGTCCTTCCAAAAGTAGATAACCTCACAGTTCTCTTTCACACTCATTTTGCCCACTCACATTACCTATTTATGTCTCTTTGCAGACAATTTATCTCCTCCTCACCACTTACTTTCCCACTTGCACAATTACTCATGGATCGTGATTTCAGCATGATTCAACTTAGAGTTGTAGAATGAAAAAAAATCAAAAGGTAAAACATGTGGAAATGTCCTTCAGTCCATGAGTCCTTTTATCTAATCCTCCCTTAATCACATTTTTGTTCTCCCCAAATTCAACTCTCCCCTTCACTGACACACTAAGACAAATTTACAGTGGTCAATGAACCTTTTTGTTTAAGGTTCAAAGGGTTATTTTATTAGTCACATACACCCAGGTGTAGTGAAATGCTTCTTGCCAATGCAACACATAAAGAAAGAATACAAACATAACAGTAATAAATACATTTAAACACAAAAACATCCCCCCACAATGGTTCCCATTATGAGGGAAGGCACAATGTCCAGTCCCCATCCCATGTTCACCCATAGTCGGGCCTATTGAGGCCTCCGCAGTCGCCTTTACAGAGGCCCGATGTTCCAGGCCGTTCTCGCTGGGTGATGGTTCTCCGGCATCGGGAGAATCCTCTCAGCGGGTTGGGAACCCTGGAACGGCCGCTTCCTTTACCGGAGACCGTGGCTTCCGAAGCCAACAAGGCCGCGCCGGATGGAGCTCCACCACTGGTGATCTCGGCGAGAGATCCCAGGCTCCCGATGTAAAGGTCAGCGCCACCACCCGCAGCTGGCCGCTCCACAGACCCGCAGCTCCGCCATGTTTTTCTCGGTGGTCTCAGCTCACCGGAGCTCCTGCACGGCGACCCGGGCAAGGCATCGCCTGGTCCGCAATAGAGCTCCAGCGCTGTGCCGCTGCCGAAGCCGAGGTACTGGGCGGTCCCCTCAGGAAACGCCGCTCCAGGCCCGCTGGTAGGCTGCGAGGACGGGTCGAAAGTGCAGCCCGGAGAAAAGCTGCCTCTCTGACCAGGTAGGGACCCTGAAAAGTAGTTTTCCCCTTAAACACCCCCCCCCCCACCCCCACATAAAAAAGACTAGAGCTCCAAAAACAAAACACTAGAACTCACTAAATTTTTTTTTTAAAGAGTGAAAAACGAACAGCTGCAGGCTGGGCAGCCATACCATACAGGACGGCGCCCCCTACTGACCTGCACGACTGGGATAAGGGAGGAAACAGGAGTACCCAGAGGAAACTCATGTGGCCACAGGAATAATGTGCAAACTTCATAGTGGCAGCAACTGCATTCAAATTTGAAACCATATATCTGGTCCAATGAAATAGCAGCTCCACCAGCTGCACAACTGTGCCACTCTTTATGTCTTTTGCTTCGTGCCACTTCACTAACTGTTCAAGAAAGTGATTTGCGACTATAACACAAAGGACATTTTTAATACCTTAAGTGATGATAATCCACATGCAAGAATGAAGTTGAATGATTTAGATTATTCCCTTTCTTGGCCAGAGAGGTTGATAGGGATTACATTCATATTCATCAGGATCATACAAAGATTCCTTTGCCATTAATGGGCCTTTGCGATCTGTACTATGTACACATCATGTGAAAGTCTGGCATGTTCTTAAAAATAATGGGGCGGCGAAGAGTGATTTCCTCTTTGTACTTCAAATGGAGAAGGAGACTTCAGACAATATTTAGGTTATGTTAGAGTTTGTCCCAAAGAGCTGTCCTTAAGCCCATTTCACTGCAAATTAGAAACATCCATTTACTATTGTGCCCCATATTGAATCACTCTACACACACTTGCAATAATTCTTTAATTTCATTGAATAATGAATACATAGATACCGGGTGGTGCTTCGATGGCAGCCTCGCCTACAGTCAGTCTGTCCTTTTCTACTTTTTTTAGTGTGTTTATAAAAAATGTGTTAATGTTCTCTGGTTTATTTTATGTGGGGGGTGGGCCGGGGGGGGGGGGGGAGATGTCGGGGGAAACTTTTATTCAATCTCTTTCCTTGCCAGAGATGGGATTGTTTTCTGGATCATATCTCCAGTCGCTCTGCGGCCTAACATCGTGGAGCTGGAGGCCTTGCACGGGACTGACTTTGAGCCCCACCACGGGGCATGGACTTACCATCGGAGCCGGATTCTTGCATGTGATCAACGCTCCAACCACGGCGTGCGAACTTTAACATCAAGGAGCTCGCAGTCTCGGGTTGATACTGACGTCGGGAAGCTCCAAACGCCGCATAACGTTCGGCTAGCCCTGACCGGAGGTAGATCGCCCAGCGCGGGGGAGCTGGGATTTCCCTCCGTTGCCAGAGCTTGATCACCCTGACGAGGAGGCTGTGGAAACGGAGGTTCCTTCAGCCTCTCGCTTTAGAAAGAAAACAAATCCAGTTTATCCAATCTTATCGCACAGCTGACGTTCTTCAGCCATAGGAACATTATCATAAATCCCCAACACACTTCTCCACAATCACACATTTTCTGTAATATGGGGACCTTAGTAATACATAATACTCAAAAGCGTGTAGGAAGGAACTGCAGATGTTGGTTTAAACCAAAGATAGACACAAAAAGCTGGAGTAACTCAGTTGGCTAGACAGCAGCTCTGGAGAAGGAATAGGTCGAGACTCTTCTTCAGAATCCATACTCAAGCAATGGCCTAACAACGTGGACAATGGCAAGATTTTTATGTTTCAGCAAATAGATTTTGCCAAATGCATTCAGCTATCCTGTCCGCCAGTCCTACAAGCTTTAAGGATCTACCCACATACATTCCAAAGTCCCTAAGTTTCTTCATAATTTTCAATAGTCACCTGTTTATTGTAAATTCGCTTACCTTGTTATACCTTCCCAAATGTTTAACTGATCTGGATTGTTTCATCTTTCGCAACTAACTAGACCATAACTTTTCAAATCAATAGCTTTACTCCTCACTGCCAACCACATAGTGAATTTTGTATCATCTACAGTCATCTTTATGAAACCCTTATATTTATGTCAAACTCTCCAATATTTATTACAAAAAATAGGAACTGAGACCTGAGGAACCTTACTCCTAACCGTCTTCTCATCACATACTAATATGTTTAAAAGGCATTTAGATGGTACTTTAGATAGGAAAGGTTTAGTGGGACACTGTTCTAATCCAGGCAAATGGAATCATTATTTATACACCAACTGTTTTTGATATTTATTATGGGTTTTAAAGAGTAATATGTTTACTTATCTTTGTTAGCATATTTTTATCCTGATCCTGTAGAATCTCTTTCTTGAACCCCAACCTCTGAAACCAATTTACCATCAATTAGCTGTTTCCACTTCACTTGTGTTGAATCACTGCTCAACCAAACAAGAATGACCTCTATCCCATTTAGAACGTTTTCTTCTATGTAATTTATGTTTTCTTTCATGGCTATAATACAGTATATCTAACTGGATAATGATCACTGCTCTGAAAATGCTTTCCCATAGATACACTTTCCACCTGCCCAGTCTCGTTGCTTACAACAAAATCCAGCATTGTGTGCTTTATTTCTTACTCGCCCACTTTGTGGCCTTGCTTCACACAGGTTTAAAATTAGGTTTAAAGGCAGTTTAGAAATTGCATCACCTGAATATCTTTCATTCTGGACAATTTGCCATCAGAAATTGCTTCATACAATTGAATGGCTGGAAAATCCAATTTTCATATTTACTTTTAAATAGAGATAATCGATTCAAGATTCAAGATTCAATTTGATTGTCACATGTACCAATTAAGGTACGGTGAAATTTGAGTTACCATACAGCCATACCAAGTAAAAAGCAAAAACACACACGGCACATAAAATAAAGTTTAACATAAACATCTCAAGTTCAAGTTCAAGTGAGTTTATTGTCATGTGTCCCTGTATAGGACAATGAAATTCTTGCTTTGCTTAAGCACACAGAAAATAGTAGGCATTTACTACAAAACAGATAAATGTGTCCATATACCATGATATAAATATATACACACATGAATAAATAAACTGGTAGTGCAAATAACAGAATGTGGTTGCTAATAATCAGAGTTTTGTCCGAGCCAGGTTTAATAGCCTGATGGCTGAGGGGAAGTAGCTATTCCTGAACCTGGTTGTTGCAGTCTTCAGGCTCCTGTACCTTCTACCTGAAGGTAGCAGGGAGATGAGTGTGTGGCCAGGATGGTGTGGGTCTTTGATGATACTGCCAGCCTTTTTGAGGCAGCGACTGCGATAAATCCCCTCGATGGAAGGAAGGTCAGAGCCGATGATGGACTACCACAGTGGAATCAATATTCCTCACTGAGATAGAAGGCAGTAAAGTTCAGTCATCTTCCTCTGTGGTTGAGGCCGTTGCAGATGGTCCGCTGTTCAAGCCCTCTCGTCGGGATGATCAAAACTCTGGCATCGGGACAGATCGGAACACTCCGATCGGAGCGGCATGGAGCTCCCGAGTTGGCCACTTCATACCAGAGACCGCTGCTTCCCGGTGTTAAAGGCCACAGGCCCTGCGGTCGGAGCTCCAACACTGGTGATCCTCAGCAAAAGATCCCAGGCTCCACGATGGTAAGTCCGCTCCGCACCCGTGGCTTGAAGCTCTGGGCCGGTCTCCAGGAAAGGCCGGACCACTCCACGTTGTAGGCCGCAAAGGGGGGGGGGGGGGCGGCAGAGATGCGACATGGAGAAAAATTGCATCTCCGTCAAAGTAAGTGACTGAAAAAGGATTTTCCTCGATCCTCCCCGCACCCCCCACATAAAACATGCCAAGAGACATTAAAACGAACATTCAAGACGTACTTAAAATAATAAAAACAGAGAAGGGACAAGACAGACTGCTGTCGAGGCGGTCATTACAGTGCCACCCGGTGGTGATAATAATTCTTGTTCCTACTTGTAACCATTAAGATTTAAGTAGACACATTCTGTTGAAAGGAAAAAATATCCTATACAATTTATTGTAGATGTTTAATTATTGGCTAATGTGTTATTTGATCAATATATTTTAACTTTAAGTTACTTTAAGTCCATAAACACCATTGATTATTTATACGTAAATATGCCAAGGTAGTAGAGCCTTCATTATCATGAATCTAGGAACAGTTGTTTACAGTAAAGCAGGACATTTAGCCCATCTGTTCTATATATCAGCTCTTAGAATGATCAAACAAATGTCATTTTCCCATTTTCCCAATTATTTCCTTGTAATCTATTCTCCTATTCATGTTTTTTTTTTTTAATTCCCCACCTCCTAACTACTGCTACTACTCAACTACACTGCCTTTGGGGTGAAGGCAGGAGAATGGGGTTGAGAAGGAAAGATAGATCAGCCATGATTGAATGGAGGAATAGACTTGATGAGCCAAATGGCCTAGTCCTGCTCCTCGAACCCCATGAACGTTAACTGCACAAAGAGGATTTTCAGTTGCCAATTAAACCTCACACCAGCACATCTGTGCAATGTGGGTATGGAACCAGGGAAAGACACAAAATGCTGGAGTAACTCAGTGGGTCAGGCATCGTCCCTACAAAATAGTAATAGGTTACGTTTCGGGTCGAGACTCTTCTTCAGACTCAGCCAGAGACCAGAGCTTCCAGAACGACAGATAATCCTACTCGGCATAATGTAGACAATTTTATACAACAAAACCTAATTACATTTTTGCAAATGATTTTCTCCAAGAGACATGTGCTCCGAGATACTGCTAATCTCATTAAGGGTTACAGAGAAATGACCAAGCACACATGTTTCCATTGGCCAGATCTGTTACAAAGCACCAGGCATGAGCATGCAACAGTTGTAGTCAATCACTATCCATAGAGGGATTACAAAAGATTACAGTGATCTCATTCTAGCACCCCAGCTTGGCTATGTCGCATCTTAACAGCTTGCAAGTAATAACATGCAGTGTCATCGGGTTCTGTCGGGTGCATTAGTTAACAGTCTTTGCCAAATTTTCCATTGTAATCTGTCTTGTTGAAATCAAAGCACAAAGTGGGGAGAAAACGGACACCTCTGTCCAACTAGCACATGGCTTTGCTGCTTAGCCTTTGACACCAAATATTTTAGACCATTGCCATAAAAAAAGAATGAACACCATGTTAATGTACTTATACACTAACTTCCGATCACTAATCTGTAACCTAGCAGCCTGCCAGTGCTCATTCTTCTTAGATATTCCTGTACAGGATCCAGGACTGTGGAGAGAAATAATTATGGATGCTGGCAGAAGTACCTGGAATAAACATTCACAATGACATTTTTGGCATTGAATACAATAATCAGATTATGGAACAAAACCGTAACCGGCTAAAGGAGGCACGCACAATGGACAATTATGTGAACATAGTTCTGACAACAACGTCTTTGTTCAGAGGATGAATCTGTGGAATTCTTTGCCACATACGGCTGTGGAGGACAAGTCAATGGATATTTTAAGGATGAGAATGACAGATTCTTGATTAGTGTGTGTGTCTGGGTTTATGGGGGGGAAGGCAGGAGAATGGGGTTGAGAGGGACAGGTGAATCAGCCACGATTGAATAGCAGAGTGGACGACGGGCCAAATGGCCTAATTCTGCTCGTATAACTTATGAACCACAAGTTCTAGGAGTAGAATTAGGCCATTAGGCCCATCAAGTCCACTCTGCCATTCAATCATAGCTGATCTCTGCTTCCTAATCCCATTTCAATGCCTCATGAGGCATCGATTTATGAGGCATCATTAAAAAACCTGATATATTCCCTCACCTCTCCTCCAAAACAAGATGGACTGTGTCTGGTATCTTCAAGCACAGCACTGGGAATGGTCATGGCTGATCTCAGTGGTATAGAAGGAGACTGAAGTAGACAAGTTAAAAAATAAGTTTGCAATAACAATGAAACCGAACAACTCAAAATGTTTATTTTTCTGATGTGCATATCCCAAATGTGTGCTGTGCGATTGAGATATTACAGTAGATAGAAATACACAGGGGCTTTGTCATGATGAGGTTAGATCTTAATAAATATGTATTAGGCATGATTACATTATGCTTTCCATATTGCTTGAAGTAGTGATGGATGACTAGATGATACCAAAGCCTGTGGACTTCACTCTGTAGAGAACTGAAGAGATTAATAGAATAAGGGCATTGCTAGCTTGCTTTTGTTAGAGTTACCGATACAAAACTGGGTGATTCTGGAGTGAAATGTTGTTTCTAAATTATATTTGCTTAGTTGTTACAGTATTGAGGAGAAAGTGAACGTCAGCATTAAGTTTATCATTGCAAAGTGGGGAGCATACGCCACATTATAATCTGTTGCAACACTTACGGCCTGTCTCACTTTGGCGATTTTTCAGCGGACTGCCGGCGACTGTCAAGTTGCCGACAGTCACCTGAAAAACCGGCAACGGGAATGGTGACTGTCAGAGGGGAACGCGCACACACACACACACACACACACACACACACACACACACACACACAACACACACACACACACACACACACACACACACACACACACACACACACACACACCTACACACACACACACACACACACACAGACACACACACACACACACACACACACACACACACCTACACACACACACACACACACACACATACACACACACACACACACACACCACACACACACACACACACATACACACACACACACACACACACACACACACACACACACACACACACACACACACACACACACACACACACACACACAAACACATCGCTTCCTTCACCAGCCCATGTGAATTTTTTAGACAGCGCTCCCGCCCGCTTGCCCTGTCTAAAAAATTCACACGGTGCAAAGCCAAGGTGACACACATTGCGATGAACAGAAAGGTTGGCGCTGTAATTAAGATGGCTAAAGCACAGTGTACGGTAATCCCTTTAAAAGAGAGGGGGGGAGAGAGGGGGGGAGAAACAATGGAGATAACTTTTAAGAAGCCAGAGAAACACGGCTGGGAATCTCGGCAAACAATTAACATTTCCTTGGTTCTGAAAATTACTGCTTACATTTTTTTTTGCCAATGAGCCAATGAAATTCACCGGTCAGCACTGGCTACAATCTACGAGAACCTCCGAGAACCTTTGACCTCCTGGCAACCCACTAGGACCTCCTGGCGACCCACCTACGGCTCGAGAATTCTCGTTACTCTCCATGGCGGCTTCATTCTAGTCACCGCTAATTTTTCAACGTTGAAAATTCACGGCGACCATAATGAGGCCGCGACTAGTTCCCGGAATGCAGGAACTCCTCGCAACCATGAAGGCGACTCCCCGGCAACCACCCGCGAGCATGCGGCGACCATGTGGCGACTGCATAGTCTCCTGCAGTTGCCTAAAAAGTCGCCCTAAGTGGGACAGGCCCACGAATCACATCTTTACGGAATCTTCTGGGATGTCAGGACTTTCATATGAAGAAAGACTGGATAGACTCGGCTTGTACTCGCTAGAATTTAGAAGACTGAGGGGGGATCTTATAGAAATTTACAAAATTCTTAAGGGGTTGGACAGGCTAGATGCAGGAAGATTGTTCCCGATGTTGGGGAGGTCCAGAACAAAGGGGTCACAGTTTAAGGATAAGGGGGAAATCTTTAGGACCGAGATGAGAAAAAACTATTTTCATACAGAGAGTGGTGAATCTCTGGAATTCTCTGCCACAGAAGGTAGTTGAGGCCAGTTCATTGGCTATATTTAAGAGGGAGTTAGATGTGGCCCTTGTGGCTAAAGGGATCAGGGGGTATGGAGAGAAGGCAGGTTCCGGATACTGAGTTGGTTGATCAGCCATGATCATATTGAATGGCGGTGCAGGCTCGAAGGGCCGAATGGTCTACTCCTGCACCTAATTTCTATGTTTCTATGTTTCTATGTTTCAGTTCTGTCACTTCATTGCAAGCAAAAGAAAATGAGAAACACACAGATAACTTGCATCAAAAATAATACGAGTTTCTCACAAAAATACTGCACTTTGAAATCTGTCGCCTTGCATTCTCCGCAGCTTTGCACTTGTGAAGCTATGTTTGCTGCAGGTTTAGCTACTGTGAAATCTTGTCAGCTTTATTGACCTGGTGACTCCCATTTCTCCCAAGACTTAAAGTAATTGTTTTCTCCAGACAAACCAGTGCTGTCAGGTCATCTATCAGTGTTCCCGATTTGTCCAACCTATATAGATTGGCTGTTGGCAGGAACTACCTCTAGGCCACTAAACATGTCACCTTTCATAAAATAATCCCATGAATCTTGTCTGACATAACTCACTTTCTGTAAATGTCATTACTAACATTGTACCATGGTTGCACTCTTCATTGGTGTATACATCCTCCCTAAAACAAGGGCACAGCCATTATACGTGCAAACACCAGGGGTCTTGGTTATTGACTTTAGACCTCTGGACCATCCATTATCTTGACATACCACATATCAGGCTTTCTCCAGCAATTTTCAGAAAGCTTTTTGTTCACTGTTAACTGTAATAAATGCTCAATAATCAGAATGGTTCATTCACTGCTTCTTGAGTTTTTTTCTAAATGGCACCTTATCAATGTTAGAGCTACACTTTGGGTTTCAGAGTCACAGCGTATAAACAGGCCCATCGGCCCAACTTGCCCATGCCAAACAACATGCCCTATCTACGCTAGTCCCACCTGCCTGAATTTGGTCCACATCCCTCAAAACATATCCTATCCGTGTACATGTCGAAATGTTCCTTAAATGTTATGATAGTACCTGCCTCAACTACCTACTGGTCGTTCTATACACCTATCACCCTATGTGTAAAAAAGTTGCCCCTCGCATTCCTTTTAAATCTTTCCCCTCTCACCATAAACCTATGTCCTCTGGTACGCGTAAAAGACTCTGTGCATGTACCCTATCTATTCCCCTCATGAACTTATACACCTCTATAAGATCAATCCTCATCCTCCTGTGTTCCAATGAACGAAGTCCTAGCCTGCCCAACTTCTCCATATAGTACAGACACTCAAGTCCTGACAATGTCTTTATAAATCTTCTCTGCACTCTTCACACCTTAGCACCATTTTTCCTCTAACCCGGGTGACCAAACCTGAACACAATATTCCAAATGTCACCTTGCCAACATATTGTACAACTGTAACATAACATCCCAACTTCTTTACTCAATACCAATGTACCAAAAGCCTTCCTGACCACCCTATCTACCTGTGACGCCACTTTCAAGGAACTATATCCCTGCATTCCTGGACCCCTTTGTTCTCTAACATTCCCCAGGGCCCCGCTATTCACTGGGTAGGTCCTGCCCTGGTTTGACTTGTCAATAAGCAGCATCTCACAATTATCTGCATTAAACTCCATTAATGGGAGTTATCTACAGCCCCCAAACAGTAGCCTGGAGATAGGGTGTTCAAGAAGGAACTGCAGATGCTGGAAAATCAAAGGTACACAAAAGTGCTTGAGAAATTCAGCGGGTGCAGCAGCATTTCGGCCGGAAACGTTGCCTATTTCCTTCGCTCCATAGATGCTGCTGCGCCCGCTGAGTTTCTCCAGCACCTTTGTGTGCCTGGAGATAGGGCGCAGGTTGCATCAGGAGTTAAAATTAGCATGTAATTAAGGTAATGTTATGGTGGTATGGGAGATTTCAACTTGCAGATGGATTGGGAAAATCAGGTTGGTACTGGACCCCAAGAAAGGGAGTTTATAGTGTGCCTCCGAGATGGATTCAATACAATAATATTTTATAAGCCAAGTATGTTTTGCAACATACAATGAATTTCATTTTTCTAAGTCAGTCATACAAATAAAAAGCAACAGAACACACAAAATACATTTTAACATAAACATCCAACACAGTGACTCCTCCACATTCCTCACTGTGATGGAAGGCGAAAAAAAAGTTCAATAATTTCCCTTCGTTGTTCTCCCACAGTCGAGGGTCATGAGCCTTCCGTTGATGGCACGATCTTACTCCCGTAGCCGGCAGTCGGGCCTTCCTCATCGGGGCCATCACTCCTGTATCGGGGCTGCATTAGAGCAGCTTGTACTGGAGCTTACCAGTGAGCAGGCAATTCTGGATTTAGTGTTGTGTAATGAACTGGATTTGATAAGGGAACTCAAGGTAAAGGAACCATTAGGACAAGTGTTCCCAACCTGGGGTAAATTTCACAAAGGGGGTAAATTTCACATACCCAGGGGGTAAATTTGTTGATTCTGGATTTGTACATATTTTATCTCATTCTGGTATATCATTAGTGTGTTTGGTTCAGGTTCATCATTAGTTGTTCATAAATGTGAAATAACATTGTTATGTGCTATTAAAGATGCCAGAGGTAAACGGAACGGAAATGGTTGGGAACCCCTGCATTAGGAGGTGGTGACCATAATATGATAAATTTGGATCTGCAAATAGGAAGTGTCAGTATTCCAGTTGAACAAAGAGGACTATGGAGGCATGAGGGAGGAGCTGGCCAAGGTTGACTGGAATGGGACCCTAGCAGGGATGATGGTGGAACAGCAATGGCAGGTGTTTCTGGGAATAGTCCAGAAGATGCAGGATCATTTAATTCCAAATAGGAAGAAATATTCTAAGAGGAGTAAGAGGCGACCGTGGCTGACAAGGGAAGTCAAGGACCGTATAAAAATAAAAGAGAAGACATATAACATAGCCAAGATGAGAGGGAAGCCAGAGGATTGGGCAACTTTTAAAGATCAACAGAAGGTAACTAAAAAGGCAATACGGGGAGAAAAGATGAAGTACGAAGATAAGCTGCCAAGAATATAAAGGAGGATAGTCATAGCATCTTTAGATATGGGAGGTAAGAGGAAAAAATTAGTTAAAACAAATGTGGGTCCCTTGCAGACAGAAATAGGGTGATGGAGGAATTGAAGGAAATACGCATTAGTCAGGAAATGGTGTTGGATGGACTGATGGGACTGAAGGCTGATAAATCCCAAGGGCCTGATGGTCTGCATCCCAGGGTGCTCAAGGAAGTGGTTCTAGAAATTGTGGATGCATTGGTGATAATTTTCCAATGTTCTATATATTCTGGATAAATCCTGTGGATTGGAGAGTAGTTTAATGTTATCCCACTATTCAAGAAAGGAGGGAGAGAGAAAGCAGGGAATTATAGACCAGTTAGCCTGACATCGGTGGTGGGGAAAATGTTGCAGTCGATTATCAAAGATGTAATAGCGGCGCATTTGGATAGCAGTAACAGGATCGGTCCGAGTCAGCATGGATTTACGAAGGGGAATCATGCTTGAGGATGTAACAAGTAAAATGGATCCGGGAGAGCCAGTGGATGTAGTGTAACTGGACTTTTAGAAAGCCTTTGATGAGTCCCACACAGAAGATTTGTTGGCAAAATTGGAGCACATGGTTATTGGGGATAGGGTATTGACATGGATAGAAAATTGGTTGGCAGACAGGAACAAAGAATGGGATTAAAGGGTCACATTCAGAATGGCAGGCAGTGACTAGGGGGTGCCGCAAGGCTCGCTGCTGGGACCGCAGCTATTTACAATTTTCATTAATAATTTAGATGAAGGAATTAAAAGTAACATTAGCAAATTTGCAGATGACACAAAGCTGGGTGGCAGTGTGGAACCGTGAAGATGATGCTATGAGGATGCAGAGTGACTTGGATAAATGTGAGGTTATCCAATTTGGAGGCAAGAACGGGAAGGCAGATTATTATCTGAATGGTGTCAGGTTAGGAAAAGGGGAAGTACAACGAGACCTGGGTGGTCCTAGTACATCAGTCACTGAAAGTAAGCATACAGTTACAACAGGCAGTGAAGAAAGCTAATGGTATATTGGCCTAACGAGACGAGTTGAGTATAGGAGCAAAGAGGTCCTTCTGCAGTTTTACAGGGCCCTGGTGAGACCACACCTGGAGTATTGTGTGCAGTTTTGGTCTCCTAATTTGAGGAAGGACAATCTTGCTATTGAGGGAGTGCAGTGTAGATTCACAAGGTTAATTCCTGGGATGGCGGGACTGTCATATGATGAAAGAATGGAGGGAAGGAACTCTGGAGAGAAGGAATGGGTGATGTTTCAGGTCGAGACCCTTCTTTAGAGTCTGAAACGTTTCTTGACCTGAAACGTCACCCACTCCTACTCATCAGAGATTCTTCCTGTCCTGCTGAGTTACTCCAGCATTTTGTGTCTATCTTTAATGAATATGAATATGTTTGTTAAGCTTTTCTTTAGGTTTGATTTGAATTATCACGATGAGAAGAGGAATGTGAACAGAATAAAATATATAACAGTCCATTTCATCACTAATGGAACCACTGGCTGAGGGTAATGATACACATTCTAAAAAACACCTTTTAAGCAGTTAATAAGCAGAGGAATAAGTACCTACTAACATTTAGTGATAAGATGTAACAGATGGTCCACTGATTGCAGATATTGCCGTCACACAATTATGATTAACAGTTTCAAAATACAAAATTGCAAGAAAGAAACAAATATGGCACATATCACCATTATAAGCTGTTCAAAATTTATTCCAGTCGAAATACAGTCATAGAGTCATACACCACGGAAACAGGCCATTCGGCCCAAATTGCCCAAGCCGATGAAGATTCTGGTTCTACCTGCCTGTGTTTGGCCTACACCTCTCTAAACTTTACACATCCTTATACCTGTCCAAATGTGTTTTAATGTTGTTGTACTACCTGCCTCAACTACCTTCTCTGGCAGCTCATTCCATACACCCATCACCCTCTGTGTGAATAATACCTATTCAATCTTTCCCCTCTCACCTTAAACCTATCTATGTTCCGGTTTCTTGTACAGGGCAGGAATTAATGAGTTGAGTTGACTTGTTTATTGTCCCAAGATATAGTGAAAAGCTTTTGTTGCGTACTAACCTGTCAGTGGAAGCCAATATACTGTATGATTACAATCCAGCTATCCTTAGTGTACGAATACACGAGCAAAGGGAATAATGTGAATGACATTTAGTGCAAGATAAAGTCCCAGTAAAGTTTGATCATAGATAGTCCAAGGAAGTATACAGTAAATGGTGGGGCCCTGGGGAATGTAATAGAACCTAAGGGTGCTGGTTCATAGTTCCCTGAGGTGGCGGCATAGATGGACAAGGTGTGAACATGGCATTTGCATGCTTCCATCATCAATGAGAGTATGAGTACAGGACTTGAAACATCATGTTACAGCTGGAGAAGCTGGAGCAGTTCTTGTTACCCTGATATACGAAGGATGTCATTAAACTGTAAAGGGTGATGACAATATTTTACCAGGATGTTGACACAAAGAAATGCAGATGCTGGAATCTATGGTAAACACAAAGTGCTGGAGTAACTCAAACAGGTCAGGTAGCATCCGTGGCAGAACCTGGAGGGAACCCAGTTTAAAGATGGGTCCTGACCCGAAACATTTCGGTGCATTCCTTCCCACAGTTTCAACCTGACTCATAGAACATCGAACATAGGTGCAGGAGTGGGCCATTCCTGCACTGCCATTCAATATGATCATGCTGATTATCCAGAATTAGTACCCGGCTCCTGCTTTCTTTCCCATATCCCCTTGATTCCTAAGAGCTACATCTAATCTCTCTTGAATATTTACAGTGAATTAGCCTCCACTGCTTTCTGTGGCAGAAATTCCACAGATTCACAACTCTCTGGGTGAAAATATTTTTCCTCATCTCCGCTCTACCCCTTATTTTTAAACTGTGACCCCTGGTTCTGGACTCCCCCCAACATCGGCAAATGTTTTCCTGCATCTAGCCTGTCCACTCCCTTCAGAATGTTATATGTTTCTATAAGATCCCCTCTCATTCTTCCAAATTCCAGTGAATATAAGCCCAGTCGATCCATTGTTTCATCATATGTCAGTCCGCCATCCCGGAATTAACCTGATGATGTAGTAAAGGTCTGGAACTCACTGCCTGAATATCGGATTGCGGCGAGAAACCCTCATTACCTTTAAATATAATTTGAAGATGTACTTATTAGAGTTGAAACCTCTTGGGCTAAAATCTTTTGCTAGAAGAAAGCATTAGCTGGGATGGTTTTCTATTTGTCCAGCACAGCCACAATGATCCAATGACTGCTTTCTGTCCCATAAATTTCCAAGGATTTCATGGCTTCTGTTTTACAACCTTTTGTTCCTCAACCACATGTTCTTGCTCTGGGGCCTTGTAAATGCATCTTAGTAGAATGGAATTTAGACATTACACAACAATGATGCTTGAAGGATGGCTGAGGGTGTATTGCAGGGCAATATCATGTGTGCCCTGGCATCTACAGAGCTGCTTCAGCGTTTTTCTCCCTTCATCGCGGATTGTGAAGTGCCATAAATGCACTCAGTGTCTTCATGAGGGGTTACAAAATATTGTTCCCAATCTTAAGTTTAGTTAGTTTAGTTTAGAGATACACGCAGCAGAAACAGACTCTTCGGCCCGCCAAGTCCGCACCGACCAGGGATCTCCTCACATTAACGCTATCCTACACATGCTGGGGACAATTTTATATTTATACTACATACCTTATATTTATACAACATTTTATTTAACCTACATACCTTTGGAGTGTGGAAGGAAACTGAAGATCTCGGGGAAAACCCACGCGGTCACGGGGAGAATGTACAACCTCTGTATAGACAGCACTCGTAGTCGGATCGAACCTGGGTCTCCGGCACTGCAAGCACTGTAAGGCAGCAACTCTACCGCTGCGCCACCGTACCGCCCCTCCATTTTAAACAGTGTAGTCTATGCAATCAAGGTAGTTCCACAGTCTTGTTTGCTAGTATGTTTGTCAAGGAACAAGAGCAGAATAGAGTGTCACTTGGAGTAATCTTGGAAGTGATTTAGAATCTACAACAGTTCCTAATTCAATATGAATGAATGTGCATCACACAATATGGGACTTCTTGCATTAGTTCCCACTACATCTGAGACTTTATCATAATCACTTAATATAATGGAAAAAATTCTCCACATAGTGTAATTTGATTTTTCAAGTCAACAGTGTTGCATGGTTAGATAAGAACATTTTTTGTAGGTGTTAAACCAAGTGAAGAATAACCATTCATGCATGTACATGAATATTCTTATCAGCTTCAAGCGTGATGTCAGCATAAGCCATAACATTTTAAATAATTTAAAGAAAGAACAAACATTTCCATAGAGTTTAGTTTAGTTTAGTTTAGTTTAGTTTAGTTTAGTTTAGTTGAGTTAGTTTAGTTTAGTTTAGTTTAGTTTAGTTTAGTTTAGTTTAGATACAGCATGGAACAACCTTCAGCCACCGTGTCTGGAAACCGATGAAAAATCCCTGTGCACTAGTACCATCCTACACACTAAGGACACATTACAATTTTACTAAACCAATTAACCTACAAACCTGTACATCTTTGGAGTGTGGGTGGAAACCAGAGCTCCTGGAGAAAACCCACATGGTTATGGGTAGAAGTACAAACTCTGTACAGACAGCACCCTGAGTCAGGATCGAACCCTGGACTCTGGTGCGAAGGCAGCAATTTTATGACTGCATCACCGTGCGCCAGCATCTTTCATGTTCCCAAAATATTCCAAACTGCTACTGACCAAATGACATATTTCTTGAAATGCAGTCATCATTGTGTTGTAGACTGACGCGGCAGACAATTTGCATGGAACATAATCTTAAAAGATAAATGGGCCAACTACACTGCTGCCTTACTCCCTGGCTATGTCTCTTGTTAACCATACCATATCTGAATTGAGGAAGTGATCAGTACAATGCATGCAAGAGGAACAATTAGGGCAATAAGTGTCAGAAAGTGAAACCAAAACTGGATCTTCAAGGTTTCAAGAGTTGGACGAATGTTAAGAGCGGCACGGTGGCGCAGCGGTAAAGCACCAGTGAACCGGGTTCGATCCCGACCTCAGGTACTTGTCTGTACGGGTTTTGTACGTTCTCCGTGGGTTTCCTCCGAGAGCTCCGGTTTCCTCCCACACTCCAAATACATACAGGTTTGAAGGGTAATTGGCTTGGTATGAGTGTAAATTGTCCCTAGTGTGTGTTAGATAGTGTTATGCCCCTGTCCCACTTAGGAAACCTGAACAGAAACCTCTGGTGACCTTGCAAGGTTTC